>NC_062967.1:6125526-6211070 GCF_023119035.1 Salvia hispanica | reverse complement strand
ATGTAGTATCTCCCACCTCCAATGGACTTTTCTTGAGCAGGCCCCCATAGGTCACTATGTGCATAATCATGTGTGTATGGCTTTCGGGTAACTCAATTTCTTGGCCTTACCTAACACACACTCTTCACATCTCACTGAATAATCATCAGCTTCATCACAGAGCACAAGGCCCCTATTAATCAGCTTTTTCACAGTCCCAAAAGTTGGATGACCAAGCCTAGAACGTCTGACCCTCAGACTTTCTGTAACAAGGGCACAATCCACCTCTGAATTGGCTTTTAACACAGTGGCAGTCATGTAATACAAACTACCCTTTCTTCTTGCTCTCATTAACAATTTTCCTGACTTGCTAACAGTCATTACTCCAACCTCAGACACAAACTTACACCCTTTTCCTTCAAGAGAGCCAAGTGATATCAAATTTCTTTTAACCTCTGGGATGTATCCACCCTCTACTTTCAATCTGATGGAGCCAACACCCTTAACCAAGCATATTTGATTATTTCCTAACATAACAGATCCAAAGATCTTTGTTAAGTCTTCAAACCAAGACAAGTTGTAGCTCATATGGAAACTGCAGCCAGAGTCCATATTCCAAGATCCATCCTCCTTCTTATCCATAACATTCAAGGTCATTGAAGCCTCATCTTCCTCAACCTCCTCGGTTGAATTCACTGCCTTGCCACCATTCTCTTGTTGCTTTCTTTTCCAGGCATAGCAATCTTTCTTCAAATGCTTTGGTTTCTTGCACCAGTGGCAAGAACGAGTTTCCTTTTGATCATTTGATACATTCTTGGAAGGCTCATTGAACTTCTTGAACAACTTCTTTCCCTTGAACTTTTTCACATTCAAGCTCTCAGACATTGAGCTATCTGACCTAGCCTCCATATTCTGCAGCTCCTTAGATCTCAAGGCAGCCTGCACCTCAAGGAATGTCACGGTTTTCTCTCGGCCAAACAAGATCGCATCAAGAAGTTAGTCATAACTTGATGGGAGGGCATTCAATAACAGAATCGCCTTGTCCTCATCACCAATCGACACATCAATATTCTCCAGATCATCGACGGTTTTACTAAAATCCTCCAACTGTTCTAACACCCCCTTTCCCTCCAAGAACTTATATGAATACAATCGCTGTTTCATAATCAATCTATTTGCAAGCGATTTAGTAAGATATAGAGATCTTCCAGTTTAGCCATTATAC
Source organism: Salvia hispanica (assembly GCF_023119035.1). Lineage (NCBI taxonomy): Eukaryota > Viridiplantae > Streptophyta > Magnoliopsida > Lamiales > Lamiaceae > Salvia > Salvia hispanica. Next base: position 6,209,866 of record NC_062967.1, on the reverse strand, counting down.
CTGCAGCGGTCGTCTCTTTCGCCACTTCTCGCAGGACTTTATCCCCAAGGCTGAGAACAATCGTGTTGAACGCCTTCCCATCTTAGTCCACTATAATTATTCCATGTAATAATCCTTCTTATTAAATACTAGTTTAATAAGGTTGTAACTTCCAATGTTGGATAATTAACTCTCTTAATTATTCCCTAAGCTTCTCTCATAGCTCATTAAGTTTGCAATTTTGCACAACTTTAATCCCTTATTTCTCACTCACCGGGAATCGGATTTGAGAAAATGAATATACCACGGTCATCTACTCCGAACGTAGATCGACGCTATATTATTTAATTTCACAAAAATTAAATATCTCGTTGAAATTATAATTGGTCAAAGTTCATTGACAGCATAGATTCCAACAATTTCCAATTCCTTTCTCCTTTATGTTTGCAGCTTAATCCATCAATATATTCACATCAACCTCCATTAATGTCCTACTCCTACAATTTAAAGAGTCAATTCGTTTTTATTGCGGTACAATGATCCGTGTGATTTAAAGAAAACATTGTCAAATAAATAGTCAATTCGTTTTTATTGCGGTACAATGATCCATGTGATTTAAGAAAACGTTGTCAAATAAATAGTCCAATGTGTGAATGATGGTATGATTCAAATCTCCACTTAGTAAAGTCCTTATACCATTGTGCCTCGAGTTTTAGCAAAAGATAGCTAGTATGTTTTGTAAATGAAGATTGAATTTCATTTTTTTATATCTACCATCATCGCCAAAACATTGATTATTCCATATCTATTACACTCTAATTTTGCAATTAGCTACTACAATCTATCATCTAAAATCCTATGATATTTTCCCAGGAAAGAAACTCATACAAATTGGTGGATTGATCTTTGCCAAAGCAAGAAGGCAAGAAGGCAAAATCCACAATCCATCCCCACAAATTAAACCTGATGCAATTGCAGGAACCATCAATCCAGCCTCCTTCCTATTTATTCTATTCCACACATACACAGCCAAGCTCCCAATGCACATGTCGATTGCGAACGCCCCCCCGACCAGGAACGGAACCGCCATAGCCATCGGCAGAGGGACGAACCTCCCAACCCTCCCCGGCGCCATGTCCCTCAACAGGTTCACCAACACAGCGAACCCGAAGAACCCGTAGCATAGCTCCAGGCAATGATGAGGCAGAGACGAGAACCCTTCCACGCCGAGAATGGCCATGTTCCGATATATCAGCGCGTATGGTGCCTTGTAGCTCCCGTTAGGGTTCCCCACATCGAACGCCTTGTAGAAGAGGAAGAACGTGAGTGGCGCCACCACGCACCCGATGGCCGTCCCGATCGCCTGGCTGATGAGCATCGAGCAGGGGGAGGTCAGGGTCAGGTGCGCGGTCTTCATGTCGTGCATTAGGTCTGACGATATCGAGACCATCGACTTCACGAGGCCGCACCCGATCATCCCGGCCACGACGCCGTTCTCCTCCCCGCCCAGAGCCGCGAGGACGAACAGGGCAACCTTGCCATAATTATACGACATGTTCATGTCCGTAAGGCCGGTCCCGTAGGCGTTGCAGAAGCTAAGAGATGGCGCGAAGATGTACACGACGACGATGTAGTACCACTTGAGCTGAGGGAACATCATCGGGATGATTATGGTTGAGACGACGGAGAATAACAAATAGCCAACGCAAGATACCCACAGCGGAATGCTCTCCTTCTTGAACACCTCGTTCCTTCGGATATCTACCGTGTTTTGATCCTTGTCGTCCGATTCTGTCGCCACGAACACACAGAGCGATCAGATTCTTGAACATCAGATAAACATTGTTCCAAAATAGAGAGAAATTGATTGATCACCTGAGATCTGATTCTTCTTGTTGAACGTCGTTCGCATGCTTTGGAACGTGAAGAGCAACGTCTGAACGAAGTTGTAAAGGCCATCACCGAGAATGAGAGAGATTGAAATGAAAACCTGCAAATGAATGCCAAAACATATAGTTTTATGATGAAATCGAATCGAAAAATGACAATATGTACACAACTTCTTAGCTGTTGCATACTTTGTAACCATTGAGACTCTTCATGCTGGTTTCTTTGATATCTTTTGGGAACCAATCCCCCTTGCGTTGGTCTATCAACGGCCACATGATGCCCCACGAGAGCACGGCTCCAAGAAGCAGAGACACGTTCACTAGGTGCGAGCAGATCATTCCTGCTCCGACATAGGTCATGCTGAAGTCGAAGAAAAACCTGTGGGATTTTGCTGTTTCAAATTAGTTGCTATGCATAAACAATTCACGAGATCAAAACGGTACGAGTTTGCAGCGTACGTACGTTTGCTTCCAAGCTTTCAACCCGAATGTGGGGAAATTGGCGAATCCACATTGATCGCCACCTGAGTAGAACCATTGGAAGAAGCTCCACATGAAGCTGAATGAGAAGACCTTCCCGAATCCACGGACCTGTTTCCTGAAATCGGGATCAATCTAAATACACATACGCTTGAACTAACTCGATTTATTCTAGGAAAGAAGGCCTACTTGGCCATCTTGTTTCCTTTGGCAGTGTGGAATCCATTGATGAGAACAGCAGTTGCAGTTCCACTCGGGTATGGTAACTTGTAGTCTATGATCATGACCTGTCACAATAACAAAAATCAGAGATCCTTACTTGTTCGAACGGAAGGACTTGGAACTGTTTCAGCATACCTTTCTAAGAGGAACCAATGCTAACAGACCAACAAAGCTAACAACAAACAGGAATCCTATCATCCAATCAAGAGCTGGCTCTTTCAGGTTCGCAGGCGAATTCCCCCGTGTGTCGACTCCCGCCTGCTCGTATATCTTCCTACTCATTCCCAACAGATAGGATGCAAAGCCACCTAATGCCACAATATAGCCAACCAAATCAATCAAATGTTCAAGAAAAGAGCAAAACATGTTACTCAAAATGTTACTATTCAACTAAGAAAAGCTAACCAAATCAATCATATCAAATCAGATGTTCAAAGCAAAAAAAAAGCATGACATATGAACTAAAACCAAATGAAATGCTTAAAGCAAAAGCATGATATATAAACCATAATCAAACTAAATCAAATGCTCAAAACAAAAGCATGTGATTCAAAACCAAACCAGTGTTAAAGATGCTGACCTCCATAAGAGAGAGCATAGCAAGCAACTGCACACGTCTGGATCAACGTGTTCTCCTGTCTCGTAAAGGGAGTTGTCGTAAAATTACACTTTTCGAGCAGTTCAGTCCATGTTCGAATGAACACGAATGCAAGAAGAGCAGCTGATACATTGAGGTTTGGCACCAACCCAGTGGACAGATTGAGCTTCATCGACACAACACTATAAATAATTCCAATAAATAAACCAGCAATCATTCCTCTAATAGTAATCTGTTTTTCCCATGGAGGAAGCCTCTTCATGTCATCTGGCAACCCTCCATTTTCCCCCAAATTCTCAGTCTCAATTTCTCTGTTTTCATGACTCCCCATTTCCCTTTCAATACCAACAATTTCACAATCAACAACTGGAAAATGCAAGTAATCTCCTATCATAATCACAAAAGGCAAAGAAATTCATGTCAATACAAACAAAAGCAAGTCTTTTTTTCAAGAACTGAAAGAAATCATTTAACATGAAATTTTATAAAGAATTCTTACCTGTATATATGATTTCTTCCACTGAACAATATGAAAATTGGATTTACCGCAAAACCCACAAAAGATATGAATTCCACACCCAAAACCTCCCACTCCCACGTGATTAGAATTTGAAATTTCAATGAATTTCAGTAAAATGAGGTTTTTACCGCAATGCAGTGTGATCTGTGATGGACAGAACCTGAATTTAAAGCCATCAATGAAATAGTTGGAATTCATTGCAAAAAGGAATAAATTAGTTGAAATTGTGTACTAGTACAGCCGGAGTAGTACAAATTCAGGCATCATTAGATGTTTTTATTTGTACTACAAAATTAAGAGAAATTAAGTAAATCCCACTTTAGATTGTTGAACAAATGGTGGGCAGAAAATTTGCCAAATCATCAACGTTACCACCTTTTTATTGTCACTATCTTTTTTAAAACACAAGCAATAAAATGTGCGCATTTTCTTCTTGAATTTCTTTACCTTAAAAAATAAACGTGAAGTAGAAATAGTAGTACTAGACTTGTAGCTAGATTTAAACGTATAACTTTAAATAAAAAGAGGATTATGTTCAATGCACTATTGTTGGTGTTGATTCTCTCTCATATTGTGTGGTTGGCGAAATTTATTAATTTTACATTTTAGGATTATGTTATGACATATAGATGATGTTATTTTAAGAGTTTTGTTTTTGAGGATTGTGTACGAGAGTAAAAAAGAGGATAACAAAATTTATTAATTTTACATTTAAGGATTACTATGTCATAATATGACATCTAAATGATGTTATTTTTTGAGGACCTTTATTTTCAACAATTATGAGAAATTCTAATGCAAATTTTTTATGTCTATATTTAAGGGTTAGGTTGTAATAGGACATCTAAACTTCACATAAATAATATTTCTTTTATGTGAAAATTAAGTAAACCATGTTATAAGAAAGTAACTTTACATTAAATCTTCTGGGGAAAAATCAGAAAAACTCAAAGTTCATATATTTAAATTTAAAAATAAAAGTTTGGGGAAAAGCCAGAAAATATTGAATGGTCATGTATTTACAGCCAAATAATAATAATAATAATATAATAAATTTAAAATTCTAATAACTTAACACACTAAACACATTGATTAATTATAAACTAATTTCCAAACACATAAGTTTATTATGAATTATTTATCTAAAAATTAATTTTCATATAAACAAACAGACATATAGTATAAGTTATGGAAAACACAATCAGCAATAATTTTGTGTATAAAATCAATCATCTAAACTTGTTATCCCGATTCATTTCTTAATATGTAAAATTCAAGAATCAAATGCTCCATGTAACATGACCATATCAACAATGGGCAAGATTATGTAATATAATACTCTTTGGAGTAAAGCTTAACATAGGATATTGGATTATGGATGACCTGCCATCACTCTTTATATGAACTTTTTGGTACAAAAAAACAAAAAGAATCCTCAGTTCCTCACTGATATTGACAAAGATAACTTTGCACCTTGTGTTGTGGCCCATATTGAAATAATTATATAATTTGGATATGTATATTGGAATACTTATTATAATTTGGATTTACTTTTCTAATATTGAGAATTCCTTTTATAAAACAGATTGAGAATTTTGGAATTTGTTTGTTGATTAAAAAAGTGTATTGGGTCGAGTAGTTACAATCAAAATTGGTTTTGTAGGCTTAACGCGTCACAATATCCACTATCTCAACAAATATCACTGCCTGCCATCTCCCTCAATCTAAAAAGATGGCGTTAGGTATTTTGCTTTTTTCTTTTAGATGTAAATTAAATTGTTTTATATGAGAAATTTCTTAAGCAAAATAGTCAATTGTGTATGACTACAAACAGAGTCTTAAAAAAAATAGAGAAAATAAACTCCCCCAACTAAGGTGGGGAAAAAGGAAGAAGACATAGTGGTTTCGGTATTGTGTAAAATGGATGAAAGTATTTTTCTTGACTGATGACTCATGAGTGGATGGAAGATAATTTTATTTCATAAATAAGGCAAAACACATTTAATGATATTTTGGTTTTAGTTTTGGTTTGGATATTTTATTGCCATTGTGCTTTTATTCTATAGGTCCTACAGCCTCGTACTTCTGTAGTATTTTACTATATCAGTTATTAATGACTTTAATTAGTGTATTAATGGCGTTAGTTAATGTTTTCAAACATTAAACATCCCACTTAATATAATAATTTGCTCTCTGGCATGAGATTTTACCGTATAGAGTACTCATCCGTTCCATAAAAATAGAGATATTTGAAATAATACAAGAATCAATACATAATTGATAAAGTAAGAAAGAGAAAGAGAAGTGTAATTAAAATAATCAGTGGATAGTAAGATCCATATTATTATTGGTGTTTAATTATGGGATTTAGTGGTATAAGTTCTGAATATATTGATGTATATGAGTAGTGAGTTGAGAACAACTTTTCACAAATGAAAATGAACTATTTTTATGGAACCAACGAAAAAATAAAATATCTCTATTTTTAATGGACAGAGAGATTACTATTGTTTTATGATTTAATAGAGATAAAATAAAGTAAACAATAGAATAAAATAGATATGATATTATTTCAATTTTAAAAAAAATTATGTCACTTTTAATGGGACAATAAATAAAATGTGTGTCACAAATGAAATATTTATGAAAACTTTCAGATTGTAGGTGTATATTTCCACGTCATATCTCCACATTATATCTTCCTGGTCATATTTTATTAGGAGAAGGTTTTGGTGTAAATTCAACTCTTACAAGTTATGCAACTCAGAATACAAAAATAATACTCTACCAACCATGTCTACTGAAATATATCTCGATGTCTTTTAAAAGAGAAGTTTGATCTAATATCTTCTTACGAACTTCTTCTATTAGTTAAATCATTCTCGTTTAATATTTGATATTACACCGTTTCGTTTTTGATACGAGACCGAATTTAAATCTAACAAAAGCAAAAACTTTTATAAAAATTTATGAAACAATTAGAATGATTCTTAAATAAATTATTGAAATCCAAAACCGATTTTAGAAAATAGCACAATATAAAATTATTAAAACATTATCTCAAAATAAATACACTCCGTATATAATTTTTTTTAAAAATGGAATAATATCTCGAGTGTATTCATGAACCTTAATAGTTTTCAATAAATTGATTTAAGTTTGACTCGAAAAGAAACAAATAATCTAACTATGCTAGACTTATTTACCGTCTTACACCCTCGATATTATAGGTTACAACTTACAACTAGTCTCACTATGCTTATTCTTATCATAGAGGTTTTCATGAGCTCGAGGTCCCTCCGTCGTGGTTCCATAGCTGGATGCTACATGACAGACTAGGTGTTGCTTATATTCGTTGATTTTGACTTTATTTTCGGGCTTTTTTATACCAAAAAAATAAAAAATACTAAAAAATTACTCAATTACTAGTACTAGTAAATAGTCTAGTACGAGTACTACAAACAAGCAGCTATAGAAATCTTCGCTTAGGCTACACATTTTCGTTTGACCAAGTTATTTGTAAGGGATTCACGCGCCCAATACTAGAGCAACTCCAATAAACATTCAAAACTACAACAATATGGTGGTATCTTTATATATACCCAATACAAGCGAAGGTGCCACTATAACAAGTTCAAGAACTTGATCACTGAAAACAATCGATCTACCTCAGCGTCAGTTCTTGTGCTGCAACCTCCCACTCTCTGCACCTGCATACGGATCGATGGTCACATTTATGACTGCAGGTTTCCTTGCCGAGAAGGATTCAGCAAGTGCAGATTTCAACTCATCAGGAGTTCCAGCAAGATAACCCTTTCCCCCAAAAGCTTCGATGAGGACATGATATGCTGCACCTGGAACAAAAGATGTCGGAGCAGGATCATCCTTGTAAGGTCCTGTTATCTCATCTGGGTTTCTCCGGTCACCACCATACACTCCACCGTTGTTGAAGACTATGACCACCACGGGCAGTTGATATCGAACGAGTGTCTGGAAAGGCCAAATAAAAGCACACACTGAATTAGCACTGGAGAAACATATTGGAGCCGAAATTATCACTGGTAGTAGCCTATGTTGCCATCATAAGCAACTGATAACTTATCACGTTTCCATAACACACAGATAATGAAATTTGAGCAATATATATACTTGTGCCTAGGAATTTTTGTGGGAGTTAAAAGCATCCCTTTGTCAAATTTCACGGCTCGAAATCCTTATCAGAAAATTTGATCATTTCCGCTTTTATCACTACATGCCTGAAAAATAAATTCTATAGCACGGTTCTTACGTCTTAACGTTTTTCTGCTGCTAGAGTGCAGTGAGCATGACTATGAACAACTCACAATCACACAGAGTTAAGAAGGATGCCAATTGCTAGAACAACAAAAATGTGCTCCTCCAAGAACCTACTGTAGGTGGCAGCAGGAACATCAAAGGATGAAAAAACAGAAAAAAATTTGGTAATTGTTTTCAAGATTCAAATTTGAAGATATTGCATGGAAACACACTCATCAGATGAAGTTAAGACACACTGCTGTATATTATGATCCTTAAAAACCAATTTTATGCCAGCGTCCTCTAACAAAAAGTGAAATATACTCGACTAATATCCATCGACACTCCAATTCGCAACTAGGAATCATAAATACAGAAGCCAATGTTTCACGAAGTTGATACAACCCTGTCTAAGGACTCTAAACTAAAAAGGAACAAGTAAGACCGCGCTGCAATTCACAAAAATCCAACAAGAGCTAGAAGCAATTCACCACTATATCCACCTTTACATTCCTCTACCAAAAACACAGCACCAGAAATACTAACAAGTTAAGCATACAAAAGAGTAAAATGCACACAGAAGCACCTAACTAGCTTTATCAATTTCCATGTCTCCAATTCCCAAACATAAGCCGCATCTGTAAATTAGCTTAATATAACACTAAGAGGCACGAATGAAAAAGAAATGTACCTCAACTTCCATAGCACTGAATCCAAATCCAGAGTCCCCTTCAACAGCCACCACTAAGCGATCAGGCGAAGCCACTGCAGCAGCAATGCAATATCCAAGACCAACGCCCATCGTCCCCCACGTCCCAGCATCCAACCTAGTCCTCGGCTCTGTCTGAACCAGCACGGACCGTCCTACATCCATGGTATTAGCCCCTTCCGAAACCACCACAGGCGCGGGACTCCCCACCCCCAAAATCGCATCCCTGATAATCTTCATCGGTGTCAAGAAATTGAACGGCACCACAACTTTCGACAACTGGACCTCCATCTTCGCCACATTATCTTTCCCCTTGTTCCTCACAGCCTCAACCCATGGATGAGTCTTCCCCAAACAGAAGGGATCATCCTTGATTTCTTTATGAATCATCCCCACCACTTCTGTGGCATCTCCCAATATCCCTAAAAATGGCTTCCTCAGCTCAATCTCTTCCTCGCACACATCCACAATGATGAATTTCACGTCTTTCGACCACTTCGGCGGCTCGCCAAAGTGCAGCAGCCAATTCAGCCGCGCGCCAACCACCAATGCGACGTCGCATTTACCAATTGCCAGTGATCTGGCGGCCGTGGCCGCCAGCTCGTGCTTATCCGAAATCAACCCCTTCCCCATCGGAGTAGGTAAAAATGGAATTCCAGTGCTCTCTACTAGCTTCGTTAGCTCGTTTTCGGATTTGGCGTAAGCTGCCCCCTTTCCAAACACGATCAGCGGCCTCTGCGCTGACCTCAGCAGCTCCACCGCCTTCTTAATTTTGGAATTGTCGATTCTCGGCTTCTCAATTAGGGCTTTGTCTCGTGAGTTTAGGGCTTCGGCGATCAATCTCTCGGCCTCGGACTCATCAACAGTCTGGTGAAGCACATCGGTGGGGAGGTCTAAATACGTCCCCCCCGGGCGGCCCGCGACGGCCCAATCGACGACGCTGAAGACGGATTTGGGGATTTCGGTTATGTCGGTGGCCTTGGCGGAGAATTTGGAGAAAGGTTTAACGGCGGCGATCTGATCGAGCTCCTGGAAATCGCCGCGGCCGGTGAGGCTCTGATCGGAGGAGCCGGAGATGAGGATCATCGGCCAGGCGTTGGCGGCGGCGTTGGAGAGGCCGGCGAGGGCGTGGACGCAGCCGGGGCCGGAGACGGTGAGGAGGACGCCGGGACGGGCGGTGAGGTAGCCGTAGGCGGAGGCGGCGTAGCCCGCGGATTGCTCGTTGTGGAAGGCGATGAAGCGGACGCCTCGGGCTTGGGCGCGGTTGGCGAGAGAGGTGACGGGGATTCCGACGACTCCAAACATCCTGTCGATGCCGGCGCGTGAGAGGCACATGGATACCAGAGCGTTCCCGTCAATCAATGGCGGCGGAATTTTGAGTTGAGCATCCGCCATTGGAGAGCGATGATTGAGAAGCAGGAAGAGAGAGAATTTGCAGAGAGTGAGTGTGATTGGGTAAATATATAGCTTTTGAGATGGCAAGGAGTGTTTGATAACGTAGAAGAAAACGCCTACCCTGGATAAGTCAAGTGTGCCAAACAATTAGACATAGAAATGACATTATGATCGATTAAGGTTATTATTATGTAACGATCTAAGTAAATATATCTAACTGAAGAGAAATGAAAATAAATATGGTGCGGTGAATTTTTTGGCAAGGTTGTTTAAGAAAATTACCATTGTGATACAAATTAATGTAGCACTGTGGAAATAATACATATGTCTGTTTAATTATAGTTGAGTCATTTTATTTTAAAATTATGATGGGAAGGAGAGTAACTAATTTAAATCAAATGAAGTTATTTGAAAAACAATATACGAAATAAATGGGATAAAAGAAGCAATAAAATTAAGTAAATCTCAATTTTTGCTAAATTGTTTCGATTGGAAGTAAGTTAAGGTGAAATTGCAATGTAATGTAGATGCACCTTGTTGCTGTGGTGGCACGTGCATGTGGATCTACAGCCATATTAGATGCTATTAATATACTACTACAATGTCTGTTATTTAATTAATTAAATATGATTTCCGTAACACGATTTTATTAAGCAAGTGACGGATGAACAGTTCCAACGGTACCGTTAAGTCGTTAACGTCGTTAAATCCAAAATGCTTGAGTTGGGGTACTTGAGTAATTTCTGCTATTCGCGATCTTCCCTCGTATGCAATTTTCCTCTTCAAATTCCATTCTCCAAAAATAAACCAAGAATTTTGATTTTATTCTTCTCCGAGGTGGAATGAAGGGCGGTTCGTCGGAGACCAGATTCGTGCAAGAATTGCTTCTTTACGCGGCGAGCGCAGCTCTGAGCTGTTTGGTGCTCTTCATGGGGCTTCGGAGTTTGGACCCTAATCGCGACGCTGCCAAGAAAGCTATGGACCATAAAAAGGAAATTGCCAGGCGTCTAGGGCGCCCTCTCATTGAAACCAATTCCTACGAGGTTACGCCTTCTCTCTCACTATGCGTCTTTATTTCTGTGCTAATATTTCAATTGTAGTATTTCGTAGATGTGATATCTCTAGCCATGCGTTTGCGTGGTTGATTTTTTAGGTCTAATTGTGGCATGCTTCGTGATTTTGGAAAGCCTTGTTTTATGACTATGATGCTATTTCAAATTTCACACTAGTTGTTTCCTGTTGAGTTTGGAGCAATTGCACTTTACAATTACAATACTCCTACTTCTTTGTGTAAAAATGTTATACTACTACTCAATTTGTCATTTTGGTAAGACTATGTTTACCAAGTAGAGAAATACAAGTGTGGTATTTTTGTGAATAGTGGAAGTCATTCTTGTGAAATAGGAGTAGCAATGTAGTATTGCATGGATTCAATTCTGGATTTGGGGTTTGAATGAAGTAAGAGAAACATTTTTTCGTTAATGAGCTTTGGGACACTCTTCTCTTGTACTATGTGTTTAAAGTTTTCGACCATTCCCTTTACATGCCAGCTAGAAATGGTATGTAATGCTTACTATCATCAGTTTCGATCTTTTTTCTTTTTTATAGGATGTAATAGCCTGTGATGTTGTGAACCCCGATGATATCGACGTCACTTTTGACTCTGTTGGAGGATTGGATTCTATTAAGGAAGCATTAAATGAATTAGTTATTCTTCCCTTAAGAAGACCCGACCTTTTTTCTCATGGGAAGCTTCTTTCTCCTCAAAAAGGTGTTTTGCTATATGGACCGCCTGGTACTGGGAAGACAATGCTCGCCAAAGCAATTGCAAAAGAATCAGGAGCTGTTTTCATTAATGTGAGAATATCGAACTTGATGAGCAAATGGTTTGGGGATGCGCAAAAACTGGGTAATGTATATTGTTATTTCACCTCTTAAAAGTTATTTGTTCCTGTTACATGTTCATTTTATTGTTAATTTTGAGGTGGAATGTTTTCCGCTGCTTTTGTTGCTTCCTCTTTGCAATTGAAAGTTAACATCCTTAGAAAAATTTAATGAGGCTAATATAAACAGAATGATGCCAGGGTGTGCTTCTGTCTGGTGCAAAATTAGAGGAAGATGACAATTGGCCAACTTCTCTTATTATTAGTGGAATTTAAAGTGAGCAGAACTAGAAATCCTAGAACTCATTTACTAAATTTGTGAAGTATCAAAATATGCCAAACTGGAAATAACAGTGTTCAGTGAGATTAAAGTGTAGTTCTATCTTTTATCACTTGAATCCAGGAATTGGAGGGTTTAAAGCCGTATGAATTTCTTTTATCAGACCCAATCAATATTTGGCCTCCAAGATTATGGGTACATGACATATGGCTTTGAGAGTTCATCTTTGCTCATTGAGTAGGAGCGAGTAATGGATGTTTTGACATTCCTCATTTTGCTGTATCTTTTGGATGCTTTTGATCATATGATTCCAAGAATTGGCTACAATTGACTTGAATGTCCAATCCTGATAAGTTTTGGATGTAGAAACTTTGGATTTGCTATAAATTTTTAATGAGCTTTATCTTTTTCTTTGTTAAAAATATCCTAACTATATTTCTCTGCAGTGACTGCTATATTCACCTTGGCATACAAAATTCAGCCAGCTATTATATTCATTGACGAAGTGGATAGTTTTTTGGGTCAGCGCAAGAGTTCAGACCATGAAGCTTTAATTAATATGAAGACTGAATTTATGGCTTTGTGGGATGGGTTCACCACGGACCGTACGTATTCTTTTAGAATCCCTGCAGGATAATTGTTTACCATGTTTATTTCTCTTGAGGTGGATCTTTCCTGCACCCTGGTTTGTGTTTTTCTCGCCCTTAAGTGATGGTTTTCAGTCAAGGTGATATAGTAGTTACAATGAGGCGAATGTAGTCAAATTGTTGTACTTGAGAAGGTCTAACGGTTGAATTCGCTTGATTGTCTTCATGTAGAACATGCTCAGGTGATGGTTCTTGCTGCGACCAATCGTCCATCCGAACTTGATGAAGCAATTCTTAGGCGCTTTCCACAGTCATTCGAAGTTGGGAGACCTAATCTTAAGGAGAGAGTTGCAGTATTGAAGGTGATATTGAAGGATGAGAATGTTGAAGATGGTATCGATTATGATCACATCGCCAGTCTCTGTGATGGATGCACAGGTTCGGATCTTCTTGAGCTTTGCAAAAAGGCTGCCTACTATCCAATTAGGGACCTACTCAATGACGAGAAAAATGGAAATTCTTCTAGGGTCAGTATTCCTCTCTTTTTGTTAATACACGCCTTTGTTGTGCTTTGCTCGCCTTCAGCCAAAATACATTTGTTGCACGTGCAACTACACTATTGGTGAATGTTGCTAAAGATATAGGATAATGGTGTTTTAGATGAAGTTGATTGATCATCTAGTTTAAGTAAACAATATCATGGGGGTATCTTATTCTTTTGGCAAGATATTATTTAGAATCAATATTCAACTTATTTCATGTTTTGTGCCATAATGCCAGGATCCAAGGCCATTGTCCCAGCTGGATTTGGAGAGTGTTCTAGCTACCACAACAAGAACAACCGTTGCAGCAAGCGAATTCAGCATGATAAGCCCACAATCATCAGGATGGCTGTGGCAGAGAGGATCCGGTGACTATCAGGTACAAAATGCCATCAGTGAGCAATAGAAGTTTCTTCTTTCCCAATCTTGAGCATTTAAATCAGTCAAGCAAGATTTTTATTAATACAATCTATCTTGATTTTTTATCATTATGTTTCTAACCTACTGGTTGTCCCATTCAAGAGTACTTGCTTTTACTTGTCCTCTTTACTGATCTTTACTTGTCCCGTCTTACTTCCAGGATTAGTTGAGCGCCAGAAATGAGTTATCTTTGCGCCATCAGGCAGGTTTTGCCTCCGTAACCCCTAACCGGCTAGAGTCGAGCATTTTAAGGAAATTTGCCAGTTTCCCATGGCATGTGGTGTGTATTGTGCAGTGGCGGAGTAGGGAACTGGCTTATTGTGGTTGGGCCGGTTGTTCACCGGAGACTGCTTTACCATTTTATTCCAATTTGTACTAACACTCCAATTATTTTGTGAGATAAAATGTTAATTTTGTGGGAATGTTAATACTTTCCTCTTTCATTCTTTTCTTTATTAATCCACCAAATTATTTTTTTGCTGATTTAGCATAATGTACTATATCTAGCGGGTAAATAAATTTGCAATATTATTAACAATATCAATAATATCTGAAAGAAGCAATTTAAATGAGAGTGATTTGAATGAAAAAATGTTAGTAATAAATGAACATGAAGGTAAACATTAACCGTGATTGTTGAAGTTATTCTTCTTATTAAATTGTCCACGGGTGTTTTTTTTATACTATCTCCATCCCATTGGAGATAAAAAAAAATTTGTATCTCAATAAAAATAAGTTATTTCTAGATAAAGAAAATATTATTATATACTGTTACTTTATTATATTTTCACTTAACATAGAAGAGAATCATTATTAAAATAAATACTAGGCAATTCTAAATATTACTTTTATGAGTTGTGATCAATGTCTAAAGAATGAACTAAAGATCAAATTTTGGCCATTCATTTTTCTTAATCTTATGGTTATGATTAATTTAGAATTAACTTAATATTTTATTAAATAAAAATGTTTTTAATTTTTTTTTAAATTTTTTTTATTCGATAAAAACTTGGTGAAGTAAATAGTGAACTATATTCACTACATAATGAACTAAATGAATGTATGTTATGAAGTAATTTTTCGCATTCATTATATACTGAATTTACTTCAACTGAAAGATAATTATGTCATAACACATTATGAAGTAGTAATAAACTAACGAAATGAAGTACTAAACTAATGAATTGAAGTAATAACATAACTGAATACTATTAATGAACTAACGGAATGAAATAATAACATGACTGAATGAAGTGATAAACTAACGGAATGAAGTATTAACCCTAAACCCAACTGAAAGATAATTATGTCATAACACATTATGAAGTAATAAACTAATGGAATGAAGTAATAGCATGACTGAATGAAGTAATAAACTAGCGGAATAAAGTAATAAACTAACAGAATGAAGTAATAGCATGAATAAATGAAGTAATAAACTAACGGAATTGAAGTAATAGCACGACTGAATGAAGTAATAAGTTCATAACAATAACATGACTGAATGAATTAATAAACTAACGGAATGGAGTAATAACCCTAAACCAAACTGAAAGATAATTATGTCATAACACATTATGAAGTAATAAACTAATGGAATGAAGTAATAAACTAACGGAATGAAGTAATAAACTAATAGAATGAAGTAATAGCATGAATAAATGAAGTAATAAACTAACGGAATGAAGTAATAACACGACTGAATGAAGTAATAAGTTCATAACATACATTCATTTAGTTCATTATGTAGTGAATATAGTTCATTATTTACTCCAGCAAGTTTTTATCGAATAAATTAAAAAAATATATATTATAAAAATAAAAATAAAAACGTTTTTATGTAATAAAATATTAAATTAATTGTAAATTAATCATAACCATAAGATTAAGAAAAATGAGTGGCCCTAATTTGGTCTCTAGTTCAGTCTTTAATGGTGGACTTATGGTTAATAGGACTCTTACTTTTATAGTAGTATAATATAAAGGCACTTAAAAGCTAATGTCAATATCAGATCAGTCATCCACGTAGGTCGGATGGGTAGACTACTCTCTTTTCCGGCTCATGAAGGCCAAAAAGTTCCATGTACTTATTTAATTTTTAGAGTTGTGACTGATTTTATGACGTGACAGTTCCGTCGTTCACTTACGTCCTTTATTCACTATATACACTATATACTATTAGCAAGTGTCGAACTCCTTCGTCTTCCAACCTTGACATGAACCTTTTTCACTACATACCATCCCCCAGTTTTTGCTTCGTTAGTTAATTTATTATCACTATATACACTATATACTGTTAGCAAGTGTCGAACTACTTCGTCTTCCAACCTTGACATGAACGTTTTTCACTATATACCATCCCCCGGGTTTTGCTTCCTTAGTTAATTTATTAATAGCAACTGTCTAACTAATTCATCTTCCAACATCTACGAGAACCTTCTTCATTAAGACCATCTCCAAGGGTACACTAAAACCTAAAATAGGATGAGCATTTAGCTCCAATAGTACTAAAAAACAAATCCTATTTTTGATTTTTGAGAAAAAAATACCTATCTTTAGGTTTACACTAAACCAAAACTTAAAAAATTCTCAAATTTTATGTGTAAAAAAAGCATAATATAAAAAATATTCTTTTAAGTTTGAATTTAGTGTAAATGGTAGGAGTAAAATCAATATTTAATGTGAGATTTACATTAAAATGAGTTTGAGTTTAGCGGAATGGTGGGAGATGCTCTAACTAGTTTTGCTTTTTTGTTAATAGTTGATTAAATTACATGGATAGACGTATTTTCCCATTTCCTGAATTTAAATAGCAGTCCAATGTACTGTACTTATATTGAGGGGAATGTTTGGGTTTTGTATTTGTGAACATGGTCTATTTCCTGTTTCCCCTAACATTATACCCACCATCCAAACAAAGTCTAATATAGAGACTCGCTTAGTTGGCGTTTGGAGTCTTTGACAGAATAATAATA
Organism: Salvia hispanica; assembly: GCF_023119035.1. Taxonomy (NCBI): domain Eukaryota; kingdom Viridiplantae; phylum Streptophyta; class Magnoliopsida; order Lamiales; family Lamiaceae; genus Salvia; species Salvia hispanica. The sequence continues at coordinate 6,193,112 of NC_062967.1, read as the reverse complement.
TTTCCCACTCTCTCTCTCTCAGCTCGCATTTCTCGTAGACATCACAGAGTCATACTCTCCGATTGTTGGCATAATCCTCTTCAGTAAGTTATTGATCCTCCATTTCACATATAGATTATCTTCTCAATTTGAAACTAAAAAGAAATGAATGAATGATCAGTTTTAGGGTTTTGAGTGCGTCAGTTTTACGCCTTTACCTGTTTATTGACTTCAGTATATTGCATTTAAGCTTATGAAGTACTCGTTTTTTATTTTCTATGGTTAGATCTGCCCTAATTATCTGCGTGCAGTTTCTGTAGCTTGAACTGCCAGTATATTGTTGATCAGGGATTTGGATTGAACAAGCGTTGAATTTTAGCAATGGTAAAGTCGTTGTTCCTGCTTTAGCAGTATTGATTATTTGATTTCTTTCTGCCCTACTGTTGTTTATCTCTCCTCTGGGTTAATGGTTTTCAGAATTTTATTGTTGGAGCTTTCAAACCAGCATGCCACATTTCAGTTTCATTCTCTGATGGGAAAAACCGTAAGCAGGTATCATTTTCTAATTGTTCCTGATTTGAATTTAAAATACTCATCTGCAGTTGAATTTCTCATGTAAGTTGCTCGGAGTCGAATGCCTTGAGTTTCCTATTCTGATTGAGGATTAAAACTCGAATGTTGAACTTTATACATTCTTTTGTGATGTATGCATTTATTTTGTTTTGCATGAAAAATGCTATATGATTATTTGTTGTTGCATTTGTTAATTCATAGTTGTTGATCCGGCACTTTCTGTTACTATTGAGTTTGCATTGTTAATTTCTGACATTCCTCTGTAGTTGATCACTAGCATTCATATCATTTTCACTGTAGATCCCAATTAAGAAGGATAATGGTCAAGCAACAACAGTTCCACTCTTTCACAGTCAAGATAATATAACTGGCACGGTAAGGTATCTTCATTGATACCAACTTAAACGTTACTGTTGCTTCTGAGTTGATTTTTATTCATTTGTCTTCTTTTTAGATTACTGTTGAGCCAGTTTCAGGGAAGAAGGTGGAACACAATGGAATCAAAGTTGAGCTTCTTGGTCAGATAGGTATGTTTCTGCTTGGCATCCTGGATGTAACTCAGAGCTTGTACATGTAGTTCACTCCTTAACGTGTGTTTTAGTTATGTGTTTTTCTTTGTTTTCTGCTGTCCGCACTAAATCTTAAACCAAAACTCTGAAGTCTCTTGACTCTCTTTTTAGGTACCCAAAATGTACAAATATCATGAATGGTTACTAAAAGATTGAAAAATGATAACTAGTTGACTTGCTGTCCAACAACCTTCTTCTTAACACCTTTTTTTGTTTGCAGAAATGTATTTCGACAAAGGAAACTTCTATGACTTTACATCTTTGGGTGAGTATTTTAGTGGATTCTGCATTTTATGGAAGCTACGTAACAAACAAAGTGTGTTCTACACTTTCCGCCTCTGATCATTTTAACATATACTGAAGAAAATTGGCCCATTAGCTCATTATATCAGTTTAAAACATCATCCTCTTACAGAAATTCTCACTCTGTTTATATAGTTCGTGAGCTGGATGTTCCGGGAGAAATATATGAAAGGAAAACTTTTCAATTTGAATTTTCAACCGTGGAAATGCCATATGAGACATACAATGGGGTAAATGTGCGGCTTAGGTTAGTTACACATCTCTTTAATTCTTCAATGTAGTGCATTTATTGCTTCTTAAACTTTGACATGGACTATGCATTCTGTTTTGCTACATTTTAGCAATATTGGTCAGACTAGCCAATTAGTGTTTCTGAGGTTTGTTTGTTGAAGTTGTGTGAATGAGCTGTCAGCTTAGGATCTTAGTTAGTTGTTTGAAGTTATGAAAGCTCCCATATTCTTTTTGCATTAAAATGGCCTGACAGGTCTGTATATTTTTAGGTGTACTGAAAGCTGAGAAATTGCATCCTTTTTAGTTACAGTTTTGCTTGATTTGCCACCGCTGTAACTCGTGGTTTTTTCAGTGTCATTTGCCAAATTGGTTGGCCAAGTTCATCAAATCTTTGTGCTTGTTTCAGGTATGTCCTAAAAGTAACAATAAGCCGGGGTTATGGTGGAAGCATTACACACTTTCAAGACTTTGTGGTAACATAGCATCTTCTTGTTTGCACTTATACTCATAATTTGTTTACCGTACTCAGAAACCATATATGATTAAGATACTAATTGTAATGAGTTGGCAGTATGGCACTGTTGCAGTAATTGCCATGAATTATTTAGCCTAGTTGGTAAAACTGTGACTTAATAGAAAATTCATTCAGTCTTAGAGGTAAATTTCAATTGGTTATTGCTTTGTGGGTATATGAAACTTTTATGTCTTTGCTTCATTTGTATGAGCTCTGATTCATTTTTATGCTAAATGAATGAATCTTTCTAATGCTTTGTGGCCACAGTTGTTATACTTGTCATACTCAATTACTGTCTACTTTTCTGATATTTAGGTCTGGAATTATACCCCTCCTCCATCAATCAACAACAGCATCAAGGTATTCTTATATGCTCTGAGTTTTACATTAGTCTGAAGTTTATGGTCGGGCAACTTTGTGCGTGAAAACACCATTGAGAGTGTTTGTGACGCAGTATAATAAGTATATGGGATTAAGCTATTGAATGTAAAATGCTCACCGTCCCACCCATTCAGCAAGAGTATGCCTATAATGTTGTCTTTACTTTTCATTTGGACTTGTAGATGGAAGTTGGAATTGAGGACTGCCTTCATATCGAGTTCGAGTACAATAAGAGCAAGTATGCAATGCTAACTCTCAACTCTACTTTACCAGTCCATATGAGACAAAACTGAATTGCACTTCTTTCTCTCTTAGGTCAAGTAGGTGAAGTATTATATGATTATTGCAACTGTGGATCATTAGAAAGACCTTATTTGAGTGGTTTTGTTACTTAGAATTTGTAATTTTTTTTCTCAAATCTTGAAGTTCATTAGAGGTTGATTGCGATGCTCATATTGAACGTGAATGCTGATTTATCCAGGTATCATCTGAAAGATGTTATTATAGGAAAAATATACTTTCTTCTCGTAAGAATCAAAATAAAAAATATGGATCTGGAGATTAGGCGACGCGAATCAACAGGGTCAGGGTCCAACACCCATGTTGAGACCGAGACTCTTGCAAAGTTTGAACTGATGGATGGTGCTCCTGTCAGAGGTATGCTGACGGCTAACCTTTATCTGTTGCTTGCATTAACTAGCGGTTAAACTAGATGCAAGTGCTTTCTTTATTTGACTGCATTAAATTTTCCTCCTCCGGAATTTTGTTATTTCCCTTTTACCTCTTCATTTCGACCGTGTTCTTCTTGTTTGTCTTCTAATGAAGTTTTTATTTAATTCAACCCCTTTATTTAACTTTCTTCAGCTCACCTTAGTTGATTCAACTTCATTATTAGTAATTTGGTGCAAAACTGCTTATTTATTTATCTATCTATCTTAGTCAATTACTAATAGCTGTTTTACTTAATTGATGAGAGGATGTACTTAACAAGCACTTGGTTTGCAGGTGAATCAATTCCAATTAGATTGTTCCTCAGCCCATATGAGCTGACTCCTACTTGTCGGAACATCAACAACAAATTTAGCGTAAAGTACTACTTAAACCTTGTACTTGTTGATGAAGAGGACCGTCGGTATTTCAAGCAACAGGAGATCACAATATACCGCATTGGAGAAACATAGTGATTTAAGTTAATCAGGTATTGAGGTTGAATTACTTCCACCCCCAGGGTCTCTTGATTTGAAACGTTTGACACAAAAGTAAGAACTGTGTCTTGTTGTTGTACACCCTTCTATTATACATAACACATACATACTGTACAAAGGGAAAAGTATGTGTCCTGGCTGTCCAGATTTATATTTTTGGCAAGTTTGATACAATTAGGTAACATGTTTGACAGTAAACAGGCTCTTGTACTCCCCTGGATCGGTTGAATCTTGTGTCATTTTCATGTTTAATTCTTGTGTGTGGTTTGATCTGAATAATAACTTCATATTTGGGTATCTTTTCGTATAAGTTGTACTTACTACAATGTACAGTGTAACTGTGTAAGTCGAGTTTGAGTTTGGAGCGATGGGCTTTTGGAGGGCATATCCCGGGCATAGTGAAAAAGGCCGACTTGTGTTGCAAATAGCTGAATACGCAGTTAAAGCGAGATAGGGGTCCGTATTCTGCTTTAACATAGTTACTGAAAATATTTATGTAGCTAAGTTATTATTTGGTGGATTGATTTCCACAAATTGAAAACATGAGATACGTATTTTCAAGAAATTTAAGGTTGTGCCTGAAATCTAGTTTCAGTCACATAATCACAGTGAATATCGAGTTTGTTATAAATGAGTTATAACGTGTGGATATTGATGTCAATATAATATAATGTGGTCAAAATCTTTCGTAGTCATTCCATATATTACTTATAGTACTACATAAGACCTTTACAATGAAATCATCCCACATCTTAGTCTACTTTTTATTCTATTCTATATGAAGCCTTGGATGTCACGCATCGTAAAAAAATGAAATCACAACGGTTCATAATATTGATTGGCATGCTTATCAATATGAAACTATATGTTGCCAACCATTCACCTAACAAAGGATTAAATTTAACATAATATATACTGAATATACAAAGAGAGGATGGAAATAAAAGTCTTGGTCATCGGCCAATAAGAATGTCATTATTCATAATTTGACATCAAACAAAAACATCCCTTAACATACACCAATTTCAGTTTATGTGACAAAAACTAATTGACACTATAAATAGAAAAGAGACAAAAGTGTTATGAATTACTATGGCAATGAATATAAGTTCTTACTCGCATAAAGAGGAGATGTAGGGCTGGATAATTACTCGCAACCATGAAGAATGAAATTAAATATTGGGTTTGCCATATTCTTCATTGATTAAAAAAAAGACTTCGCCTACATTTATAGTTATCTAGAAACTTATGATTATTCGACTCTCCTTTTATGATGTAGAAAACCCAGAAAGACAAACCCAATGGACAAGTTCCCATCACATTAATAATTTAGACTTTTGGACAAACCAAATGCACAAGTAAAACCATAAACCTTTTGGGCCAAGTCTCAACGTCATCATTTAGACTACTTTTTGTTTCTCTAATAAACAAATAGCCATAACATCGATCACTTGTTCAAACTTCAAACCAACATGTCTATATATATACCCACACCAATGTGATAACATAACACAGTATCACCATCTCCCATGGCAGAAATGCTAACTAAACTATGGTCAGCAATCGGAGGCCTAATGCTCGCCTACACCATGCTCCAAAACTTCTTCCCTCACGAAATCACCACCCCCATCAAACACTACTCCAAAAAGCTCCTCAACTTCTTCTACCCTTACATCACCATCAACTTCCCCGAATACGAAGCCGACGACGCCTTCCAGCGCAGCTCCTCCTACGCCTCCATCAAGCGCTACCTCAACGCCCGCTCTGCCTCCCAGGCCAAGCACCTCCAAGCCTCTGTCGCCCCCGACTCCGAGGCCGTGGTCCTCGCCATGGCCCCCAACTCCAGCGAGGAGGTCGCCGACGTCTTTGAAAACATCAAGCTCTGGTGGTCCTCCGGCGAGACCCAGCCGTCCAGCCACACCATCACGTTCGGGCCCCGGGAGGCCGAGAAGCGATTCTTCTCCCTCACCTTCCACATCCGCCACCGTGATGCTATCTGCGACCGCTATTTAAAGCACGTGCTCGAGCAAGGGAAGGAGATCGCCGTTATGGAGAGGAAGAGGAAGCTGTTTACTAATAATAGGGACAACGAAGGCGGCGGCGGCCCCAACTTCGGGCGGCGGAGGAGTTTGTGGAGTGAGGTGGTGTTTGACCACCCTGCCACATTCGAAACCCTAGCTATGGATCCTGAGAAAAAGAAAGGAATAATCGATGATTTAACCAATTTCTCGGAATCAAAGGATTACTATAAATCAGTGGGGAAGGCGTGGAAGAGAGGCTATCTCCTGTACGGCCCGCCCGGGACGGGGAAGTCCACCATGATCGCCGCGATGGCGAATCTGTTACAATACGACGTGTATGATCTGGAGCTGACAGCGGTGAAGGACAATACTGAGTTGAGGAGGCTCCTCATTGACACTTCCGGTAAATCGATTATGGTGATCGAGGATATCGACTGCTCGCTGGTGGTGACAGGGCAGAGGGAGAAGAAGGAAAGGGATGAGAAGAAGGAAGAGGAGGAGAAGGATCCGATGAAGAAGATGATGATGATGGGGAAGGAGAGGAAGGAGAGCGAGGTGACGCTGTCGGGGCTGCTGAATTTTATAGACGGGCTGTGGTCGGCGTGCGGAGGGGAGAGGATCATCGTGTTCACGACCAACTATGTGGAGAAGCTGGATGCGGCGCTGATTCGGAGAGGGAGGATGGACCAGCACATTGAGCTGTCTTACTGTGGATTTGAGGCGTTTAGGGTTTTGGCGAAGAATTATTTGGGTTTGGAGGAGCATGATTTGTTTGGGAGGATTGAGGAGCTGTTGGGGGAGACGAAGATGACGCCGGCGGATGTGGCGGAGAATTTGATGCCTAAAGTGAAGGGTGAGGATAAGGATGGGTGTTTGATGAGATTGGTGGGGGCGTTGGAAGAGGCCAAGGTTAAAGCGGAGGAGGAAGAGAAGGTCATGGCTCAGAAATTAGCTGAAGACGAAGAAGAGAAGAAGAAAAAGGCTGAAGAAGAAGAGGAGGAGAAGAAAGAAAATGGCGTTGCAGAAATACAAGGCTAGCAGCAGCAAAAAAATTAGGATGTTTAGGGAGTACTGAGTAGTATATGTTTGAATTTAGTGACGTCAGTGTGGATGCGTAAAATTAAAAGCATGAGTTGACTAAATATTATACTGTTGGTTAAGCAGTTGAATATTTTTTTTACATTAATATTTTCCACTCCCACCCTCTGTGAATGAAAAAATAAGGAGCCGAGTAGTTTTACTTGTAGATAATACTGTAATTGATAAAGTAAAATAGAAGAAGAAAAAATAAATAAAATTTGAAAAATATAAGCACGAGTGAGATGAGAAAAAATGGATAAAGTACGGGAGAAAGAAAATTTTCATATTTCTAAAGGAGATTATTTCTTTGGACATCCTATAATAGAAAAATTGGATTATTTTTCGGAGGAAGAATCAATACATAATTTTCAGATTACGAATAATTGAAAATAAATGTAAAAATTATAATGTACTCGGTTATTTTCTAAGGTTTATAAACTGACCAAAATTTGACAAACCTGGAGTATTTATTAGTATAAAATTTTTCATTTTACACATTTTTTAAAATAGCTCTAGAGTTTTGAGTATTGCAAAGAGAAAAATGAAAATATTTTACATTTGAAAGAACAATAGAACCCGCGACGGTCATCGACAAGCCTATGAATATGATAAATATTTTCTCCAGTTCATTCGCCGGCGCGATACAACGGCGAGCTTTCGCCGTACTTTCTAACCGTATCCTTAGCTGCGGGTGGCGCAGCCTCTCGTCGTCCGCCGCTCCTAAGAGAGTCGGCACACACGACGGCAAATTCCACTGCGATGAAGCGCTCGGCTGCTTCATAATCCGTCGCACCGCCAAATTCTACGACGCCGACATCGTTCGCTCTCGTGATCCCCTGGTAAGGATAAAATCCGTGCGCTTCGTTTCCTTCTAATTGCTGCCGCGTTTAATTTGGTGGAAACTGCAGTGCTCAACACTTTGCTTGTAGGTTTTGGAAAAGCTCGACGCCGTGCTGGATGTTGGAGGAGTTTACGATCCGAGCAGAGACCGATACGATCACCATCAGAAAGGTTTTGAGGAGGTTTTTGGTTGCGGATATGTGACTAAGCTCAGCAGTGCTGGCCTTGTCTATAAGGTGTTGTCTTAAATGCCTGAATGAATATTTGGATTTTTTTACACTCCTTATCGTTCATTTATGATAATCAATCGCGTCTGGAGTTTCTGAAATTGATGGTTCACTTTAGCTGGGATGAATTTCACGATTGAATTGACTCACAGTGGGATTATGTTTGTTTAAATGCATATGGTGGAAATATTTTGCTTTCTAGTTTAGAACTACTCGTCTTGTGATATTGTTGACAAGTTTTTGAAAATCGTTGTTATGCATTGATAGGAATACTAATGATAGTATATGAGAAGCATTGCCTTTGTGTTTCCATTCGAATAACTCTTGAATTTGTGTTAAATGCGGGTATAAAAGCTGATTATTACTTTATATTTGTAGTTTTATAGTTATTTTCAGTTGATTTTCATATCCATTGCTTGTTTGGTTTGTGAACTTGTACATTCATTAAGTATTTTATTCTCAAGCATAACATCCGATACTATTCTATTTACGATTGTCTTGATTCCTTCCTCATCCCAGCATTATGGAAAAGAAATAATTGCGAAAGAGGTTCAGTTGGACACAGACCATCCTGATGTGCATCGCTTATTTCTTACAGTCTACAAGAACTTTATAGAGGTACTACATGATTTGCATACTTGCACGTTTACGTTTGCTTGTAGGTGTTGATTCAGAACAATTATATTACATGACTCATGTAGTGGAGTGAGCATATCAAACTATTGAACAAATTGAAGCCTCATCTTAGTTATTTTGAACACCCTAAGATCATAAAGTTTTCTATTTATTGTAATGTATTCATTTAGTATCCTATATTGCTCAAAAGTGTGGCTGTTGTGTTAGAAGAGGTTCTTAGCTGATGCTTTTCAATAAACATAGGATGGTCCCTGAAATATTTTACATGAGTGCTGGTGGTGATTGGAAATATGGTTTTTTAACGTCTTGTACTTTTACGAGTTATACTCACCTTGCATAAGCAGGCTGTTGATGCTATAGACAATGGAATCAGTCAATACAACACTACTCAGCTTCCAAGGTTTGTAAATAATACAAGCTTGTCATCAAGAGTGGAAAGACTAAATCCTGACTGGATATGTCCAAATCAATCCCTTGCAGAAGAGGATGAATCCTTTCAACAAGCAATGAAAGTAGCTGGCAATGAGTTCCTAGAGGTTCTACTTTGGAAATTCCGTATTTTATGGATCCTAGTAAGTTTAAATGATGTTTGGCAAGATATTATACTTACAACTGAATATTCTACACATCCTTCCCAGTGTATCAATTTTCATGCTAAATCATGGTTGCCAGCTCGATCGGTTGTCATGAATAGTCTCTTGGCCAGGAAAAGTATAGATTCAAGTGGTGAAATCATTATGCTAACGAATTCAGTACCTGTAAGTTGCAATGGACTTTACGCAAAAGTTTGTGATACTGTCCCACATTTTTTCTGCAAGGCCCTTCCCTTTAAGTCTCTTCCTGAACTTCTGTTAGTGGGTAAGTTGTTTGATAATGGAGAATATAATCATAACTGATGAATATAATGTTTTGGCAGTGGAAGCTTCACATTTTTGAACTTGAGAAGGAACTGAAGATCACTCCTAGCATCAAATATGTTGTCTATGCGGTACTCCTTAAACCTCTCATCATCTTTCTCTCTGGATGCGAACATAAATGTGAACGTAGTGGTCTGCAGAGAACTCTATTCTTTTACCAAGTTCTGATTAAATCATTTAGACTTTTTAACAACATGAGGTAGTGGAGTGTCATAGGGTTGCTAACTTTCAACCCTAATCTATCTCTGCATGCCTTTTCTCTCCCTTCTTTTACACAACAAGTCCCATAGATAAATTCTCCCATGGCATAAACAGATACATAGAAAGCATCTACTATTTTATATAGCAGAGTAAGAAAGCTGAGGTCTCATAATAACTTTTGCTGTTTAACTATTTACTAATTGATGATTTTCCCTGTGCAATTTTCAGGATGACAGGAGCGAAAAGTGGCGCTTGCAAGCTGTGGCAGTTGGACCTGATAAATTTGATAGTCGCAAACCTCTCCCACCTTCTTGGAGGGGCTTGAATGATGATGAACTTTCACAAGTTTCAGGAATTAGTGGCTGCACCTTTGTGCATATAAGTGGATTTATTGGAGGAAATAGAACTTATGATGGTGCTCTAGCAATGGCAAGAACATCTTTGATGCTAGCATGATAGAGAATTCAACTCAACTTAGGAATTTGTTTTGGAAGAATTGTCACATTGGTTTATTGGGATGTAATTCAAAAGTTAGTTTCCCCTCCCAACTGCACTCAGGCACTTTACATGAATGAAGACTGTAAGAAAAATTTCTCCCAAACTTTGCTTGTTTTCTTCCATTAGCTAATATTTCTGTGTTGGGGTTTATAAATTGGACATGGTGAGGATTGATAAAAGATGGTACTTCGTGAGAGGGAAGCCTGAATAAATTTAATCTAAGCAATATGTTTTCAGTTTTTGCTTCTTGTAAAGTGACCCTCTTATCAACCAAGCAATTTTGAGGCAAATATGAGTGAGCTTCACATATGATGCACTTGTATTATTTTCTTCTTATGTTATGTTATTTTATAGTGGGTTGAGCTGTCACAGTTAACTTCATATTCATGTGAGACCATTGTTTTCCTTAAAATTTGGGAGGAAAATAAGTAAAAAATACTGACAAGTGAAGCCACTCAAATTAGATATTACTTGTTGCAACATATGTATTATTTATGCATGTCCAACATGTCATCGTATCTACTGTTGATTAATGAACAGAGAGAAGTTTTCAAATATGATACAGTGTTGTTTCATGTTCATGAGTTCCTGGGGTAACTTCTAGTTTCCTTTTTCTAATGCAACATATGTATTATTTATGATAGTGTTGGGTGATGTACAGTTTCATGTGAGCATAAGGAGTCTTTTAGAACATAGAAAAGTGCAGGCAATTGATTTCCGAAACCATTTACATATTTGCAGCAATTCTGTTAAGGAAACTGTTTACTGTATATTAAATCTACACTCAGGGTTATTCATAAGCATCTCTATTACCGAATTTCACTCTTCAGATTCTAATGGCAGGTCTTCTTTAAACCATTTGTAGATTCCTCCATCCAAGTGATAAACATTCTTAAAGCCATTCAGCACCAGCAAGTAAGCAGCTATAAATGACCTGCAGTGAGTGTTATGAAGCAAATGATATCATCTTATTTCTGTAATCTACCTTGGAAGAACGCATATAATTTGATGTAATACATCAAAGTTCAAAACATGTAATGCTGTTTGGGTTAGGACAACAAAACCGCTATGCATTAATAATGCATTTACCTTGACTGCTGCCCTTCGGGAAGATTTTGCGTTGGCCTTGTTGTTCCTCCAGATGAACAAGCCACTATAATCTTAGCATCCTTAGGTAGTTTTGACTCTACACCTGATTGTGCGAGTTGTAGACTTAGTAAATGATTTTGTGGTTGGCAAGAAAAAGCAAAAAATAGGTACCCATAGAGGGAGTACATATTTAGCAGAAGCAGGGTAGAGGAATACGATATCCTACATATCTTACTTTGTATAAACTCAGGGTTCTCTTCTGTTCCTTGGAAGATGCCGAAGAATGCAAATGCAGCCCTTCTAGCAATGTCCCATGCTGTCCATTCCTTTATGAGCCTGTATATTTGCACATTAATAGCACCTGCTGGATGAGCCTAAACCGAGAAACAATTAGAGTGAGGCCAGAAAGTTCGAAGTGAGACAAAAATCTGCTCAACTTTAGACCTCTTAAATAAGTTGGCATACTGTAATTTACCTCCTTGAACTCTGCCTCTGGGCGTACATCAAGAATGACGAAGTTGTTCTCTTTTTGAAGTCGCAATGCTTCCTTTACGTCGACACTCCTTACCTGCACAAGTTCTAGTTATCCCTGTCCACTTCACACTAAGCAGCCTACGTTGCTTTCACTAATAAATTTAAAATTCTCTGATACTGAATCTAATTTTGAATTTCATGGTCTACTGTGAAAGAGTTTCCACTTTTAATAATAGATGGTTTTATATTTTAGTAACATACATAAGGCCTTGCATGTTCTTGAAATTTTCATCTATTCTCAATGCAGATTGAGCTTCAATAGACAGTTGATACGCAACTTTTACATGTGAAAGAGTTGTCAGGTTTGGAAACAGGATCGCCGTTACATGGTAAAGCTCTTTATATGAATTTGAGGCCTCAACTTTTATCCTAATACTGTGATGTGGCATGACAGTTATGTTCATTCATTGATATCATGCATTTTTTGCTATGGCATGCCCATGTATAGCCATTTTACCTTTTTCTCCAGTAGAACTTGCCGTTTTATCTTCCAGTCTTCTTCAGCTGATTCATCCAAAGAAAGAATTGAAACATTTCTTTTTCATGCAATTTCGATGATTGATCTACATAAACATACCTGGCGACTTTGCTGGCTTGGTTGCTGCGTTTTGAATTCTCAAGGGTCCATAGGTGCTTGAGTTTTTCCCTCTGTTGGATAAATTAGTAGATTCAGTGGTAGAGCTCAAACTGTAGGCTAGAAGAGAAGGTTGAAACTTGTGATGTAGATACGAAGATAGTGGGTGTGGGCTAATGGAAGTAAATGCAGCTACCATTTTCCTACCCCAAAACTTGATGATTTTGGTGCTGCGATTTGCTTTCCTGAGATTTAGATGATGAATATTTCTGGTTGATATTAGAGTGGCTTATGTAATGATTTGATTCTTGATTTTCTAGATTTAAATGCTTGCAACATTTGAAATGGAGGAAATAGGTGGGCCAATAAATTGGAAATGTTAGATATTTTAGTGCTTTCACAATCTAAATTTGTGGTGGTAGTGAGAAGATTTCCTTCTACTTGGGATTTCCTACATCTCTTATCATTTGTTGTTTTCCTGCTTTAGGATAATAACTCACCATTCCCTCTCTCTCAATTCTCTCTCTATCATGCTATATGCTGTACTTGTGAAACCAATTAGGTATGATTGTAGTCTGAGATAGATCAACATGTTCTCAGTTTAATTATTTAATACAGTGCGTGTTACAAATTTATCATATGTAATACTCGTACTACATAAAAAAAATTATTGTGTATAGTGTTTATCTAACTTTAAACTTAAAGCATTTGACTATTAAATGATTTTGAAACAACATCTGAATATTAACACAAATATTTGCAGCACACTACACACACGCAAGCACCATTTGTTTATGTGTTATTATATGTGGATTCATATAAAGGAGTGATATCATATACGCTACAGATAATTTCTGAGCATCGGTGACGTTTTAATTATTTCACAGTATTTCATAAAATTATCAAATATATAAATCACGTACTATATGTGATGTGCCGGGTATAGAATGGCTTTGCACTTAACTATATCAATTTAATGTGAATATATATACTCCTATATAATTGCGATCAAATGATAACTAATTTTCAATCCAGAATTCATAACCCTTTTCAGTTTTATATGTTAAAATTGACATTATTGATATTTGAATTTATTTATTGTATAAATTATGTCTTTGTGTTTCTGCGGATTTGAAATTAGTTTTATTTTAAGGTGACCTATAGTACATATATCTGTATTTAATGCCGTGCCTTATAATATGAAAAACAAGTCACGAGCTACATTCGGGCTTGAACCTTTTGACTAAATTGAGGAAGAACACTTTTCACTAATGATTTTTTTCTGTGAAGCCGAATGAACTTTGTCATAGTGGTAGATAACCATGATCCTTGCATATCGCACATGGTTAGGACTTAGCAGAGTTTTATACTATTCCCGTCTCTAAAAAATAGACTAGTTTTACCATTTGGGATCGTCCTTCAACAAATAATAATATTATGCATCATTTATAATTTGAACTCCACAATCCACTATCTTTTTCTTCTCTCTCGTTTTTTCTTATGTCTTTTTTACTTTACTAATTATACATATTAAAATATGTATCATTTACAAGTTCATTAATTTTTTTGAGGACGGAGAGAGTATTAAATTTTCTTTTTGAATAAATAAACTACCGGTTTGACGTGCGTTTATTAGTTGGGTGAGTGTTAAAGTTAATGTATTTGCGAAGAATGTTAAAGGTACATATTCTATAACATAGACCATAGTTACATAGATATAGTATTTACTTCAATAGAAAACCATAGGCATCCGAAACGTTATAAAATAGTGTCGGTCTTATTGAAGGCAATACAACTGGATGGAATTATTAGTTCCTAGATCCCTAATTTTTGTCATGATACAGAAATCCATGCCATTTTGCATGAGACATTATTTAATGCCACAACAATCAATTAGCCAAATAGGAGTCGAAGTGAGGAAGGCAGCCTGAAACCATGTTCTCTTTTTGGAGGCTAATTTTATAATTATAAATAAAATTGAATTTATGACTTCAATAACAATTACCAGGTTAGAATATTTCTCACATTTTTCATCAATTCTAATTTCTAGTAAAGGGTAGTACACTAGTACTACTAGGGAAAAAATAAGGAGTAGTTTCTTTGTTGTTTGGACAAACCTTAAATTAAATCTGTTAACCCCGTAATCTAATAAATATAAAATGTGTTCAAGCACAACGTGACTGCCGAGAGTTCAATCATGGTATAAAACTATAAATATACTTACTAGTGTAAAATTATGCAACTTGTAGCTGATCATAAAAAGGATTTTTATGGAGTAAATTAGTAATAAAAATAAATTTATGGTTTCGCTTTAGACTTCAATATTGAGATGATAATGCTAAGAAAAATAAAATTTCTAGGTGAATTAAATGTTTAATTAAACCACCAACAAATCTTGTCAGGTTAATGAATTACCAGCATTAGGCATTAGCACACGACGAGTTAATTTTTGATGAAAAATGATAAATATCCAAAAACCCGCCAAATGACGGGCCCACAATTCGAATCCAACGGTCATAAACCACAGATCTCTAATCCAACGGCCCAGACTCCTCTCTTCCCGTTTGCCGGCCCGCTCCGATATCCAAGTACCGACACTAATCGACGGTTCCAATTCCTCCACGTGTCGAGACCAAAGGAGATGATGAGAATAGAGTGTGACATGAACTGCTCTGGCAAAGCAGTGTAGATACTTTTACACAGAGAAGCACACTCTAGTGTGTGTGAGTGTGCATATATACATATACGCTGAATTCAGCTAAACCTGAGTGAGGATAATTCGAAATTTTCTCGCTCTTCTTCATTTTTCCTCGATTTTTCTTTTTTCTCTGAACGAGTGAAGAGTGGAGGTGAGAGAGAATGGAGATTTTCTACTATATGGTGTTCGGCGGCCTGACCGCGGTGGTGGCGGCGCTGGAGCTCAGCAAAAGTAACAAGGATCGGGTTAATACGTCTTCAGCTTTCAATTCGTTCAAAAACAATTACCTGCTCGTCTACTCGCTCATGATGGGTAAGTGGATTTCGTTTCCTGATCTCGGATCTTAGGCCTTTTCGATATCGCATTGCGTGGAAAATTAATTTGATCTACTTCGATTCGAGTGAGAGGAAAAATGTTTGCGAAAAATGCTGTGATGTTGTGGAATTCTGCATGATTTGGATTGCGACGGTGATTTCTATGTGTATCAGTTTTTTGTTGTGTTGTGTGATTTCTTTGATTCGTAAGCATCTGTGTGTGACTGAATGTATGAGATTGATTCTGGATCTGATTTATGTGAATGTGATTTGATTTCTATGTTGTTTCTTGTGGATCTGTACCTTACTTGAATTTGAGTTTGTTTAATATGGTTACATATGCTGCTGGAGAATGCTTGTTGAACTTAAAGTCATTTCTACTTGTATGAGTTGGTTGTAACAGGTCTGTTTTAGTTTTATTCTGTACTATGATAAAATAAATGGAAATTGAGTTTGTTAGGTACTATCAGGTTAGAGCTTGTGGGGTCTGTGTTTTGGTCGATTTACATAATATGTCTGCTGATTCATCGATTGTTCTGCTTATGAAACAATATACAAGTATTAAAGTTCTGGTGCTTATGAATTTGGAACTCTGTGGCTGATTGATCTAATTATTTTATGCCTATTTGAATCTTAATTGATAGAATTTGGTACCTTAGTAAATACAGTGCCTGGATAATTTATTAAAATTAATGACTATAGACCATACTGTAAATCATGTTTTCCCATCAGCATATAATTGTCATGTTCATTCAATCATGCTTGATTTTGAACAGTGGTTTAATGATTTCCTTTTTATTCTCAAAGCATTCGTGAACATTGATATTTCTGCTTTCTGATGGCTTGTTTTATGTGTGGAAACAGCTGGTGACTGGCTGCAGGGTCCATATGTTTACTACCTCTACAGTACATATGGTTTCGGGAAAGGTGAAATTGGCCAGCTCTTTATTGCTGGATTTGGCTCGTCCATGGTGTTTGGAACCATTGTTGGATCTCTAGCAGATAAACAGTGAGTTGAAGTGATGCTAATTTGATTTACTATGATATATTCTCTGTTTGACGTGCATGTAATGAAATTGTAGGGGGCGAAAGAGAGCTTGTGTGACTTACTGTATCACGTATATACTGAGCTGCATTACCAAGCATTCTCCTCAGTATAAAGTTCTGATGGTTGGTCGCATTTTGGGTGGTATTGCCACATCTCTCTTGTTTTCTTCATTTGAGTCATGGCTTGTGGCAGAGCACTTCAAGGTATTGTCTTCTTTAAATATATAGCCCTGCTGAATTTCCAATTATGAGTGTGTACTTGTGCTAGCTCACCTTTCTTGATGTGACAGCATCATGCAGAAACTCATCTCATAATGTAATGGGTTCAGTGCTGCTTTGTTCTGTTTCTTGCTGTAATGAACTTGCATTTGCATTGAATTTTTTTATCAAGTTTACTGCTATCTAGAAATGGTCTTTTTAATACAAATTTACTTTATTACGAATTTATTATGTATTGATTGCATTTAATACTTTCTTTCAGAGAGGCTTTGAACAACAATGGCTCTCAGTAACGTTCTCCAAGGCAATATTCCTTGGCAATGGTCTTGTTGCTATTGTAGCAGGCTTGTTCGGAAATTTGCTGGTTGATTCTTTTAGTTTGGGGCCTGTATCTCCTTTTGATGCTGCTGCCATATTTCTTGCTATTGGAATGGCTGTGATATTATCAACATGGAGTGAGAACTATGGTGACCCTTCAGAGAGCAAAGACTTGCTCTCTCAATTTAAGGGTGCAGCCGTAGCAATTGCTTCAGGTATTCATAGTTTTCTTAACTGAAATGTATATTTACCAACCGTAGGATAGGTTATTTGTCCTGACTGAATATTTTTCATTTGTCAGATGAAAAGATTGCATTGCTTGGCGCAATTCAATCTCTGTTTGAAGGTTCGATGTATACATTTGTATTCCTCTGGACACCTGCCCTAAGCCCAAACGATGAAGATATTCCCCATGGTTTTATCTTTGCTACATTCATGTTGGCTTCAATGTTGGGAAGCTCGATTGCATCTCGCTTGTTGGCTCGCAACACAGTTAGAGTGGAGAGCTATATGCAGATTGTATTCATCGTTTCATCTGCTGCTTTAATGCTTCCCATATTGACAAATGTATGTCCAAGTTTTTGTTCTTATGCTTGATATAATCTTGGCTGAGGGGACAATATCTTACCTCTCTTTGCTTTATGATAGTTCTTAATACCAGCAGATCCAGAGAAGAAAGGCGGCAGCATTTCATTTTCTGGCTGTATCCAACTTCTTGGCTTTTGCACTTTTGAAAGTTGTGTCGGGCTTTTCTGGCCATCCATTATGAAGATGAGATCACAATACATACCCGAGGAGGCTCGAAGCACTATCATGAACTTCTTCCGCATCCCACTCAATATCTTTGTTTGTATTGTTCTATACAATGTATGCCTTCTGGTTCTTCCCCTCAAATTTTGTTCATGTTCGGTTATATAGTTCAAAAATCATGTTTTATTATCCCGATCAGAAATCATGACTGTTCTGTTTTATTGCAGGTCAATGCGTTCCCTATCACAGTTATGTTCGGTATGTGCTCCATCTTCCTCTTTGTGGCCTCCATCTTGCAACGACGACTTGCAGCAATTGGAGAGAAGCCAAGTAAGTAAACATTGCATGAACTTAACTGCTTACTAGAGTCACGGCATGAGATTTATGTGGAAATTACTAACCAAGACGTTTCAAATCCTCTGCCATTGTCTCATTTTTGTCTCAATTTCCTCAGAGACCGAAGATTGGGCTATGATGAAGGAGAGAAACAGTGAGGTTGAGCCACTAAACGATGCTTGATTGATTTAGTTTGAATCTGGGATGAGCAACTATTTTCTGCCATAAATTGCAGAGAGTAAGTAGTTTGTAGTCGAGCATATTATTAAAATTATTTGCACTCTGCATAAAAAGATGGTTGTGAGAAGTGGAGAGACTCCTTTTTCTCTAACAGAAATGTGCAAATTTACACCATACTACAAATTTTGGATTTATCTCACGCTGTAAGGGTAGTCGAATACTTCCCATAATTTCCAGTTCTACTAAGTATTACTAGTATTTTTTAAATCTTTGATTTTTTTAAGTATTCCCATTGCCCAGTTTTGTATCAGCCATTTGCTTTTTTACTGTAATACAATAGCTTTGTCGAGCAAACTTAATTTGCTTTGCCAATTTTGTCGCGTGTTTTGTTCACCTAACTCCCAACTGCTATTAGTGTTTGCTTGTGTGTATAGAGCATTTCAAAATGAATGTAATTAAAATGGTTGATTGATGAATTTGACACAATCTATAATTATAATGATTTGTATTCCTACTCATTATAGTGATTAATTTTTTTTTTTGGATTGGTAAATGAACTCAAATTTAAAGACCGTCCCACGGAGGACTTGAATCTGAGACCTTTGACCTCAAGTATTAATCTCTGTACTGCATGTCTAACTCACACACACAAAATTATACTCCCTCCGTCCCACATAATTTTACCCAGTATTCTATTTTGGGTCGTCCTACATAATTTTACCCATTTCACTTTTACCATTTTTTGTAGTGGACCCCATATTCCACTAACTCATTCCTACTCACATTTTGTTATAAAACTAATACTTTAAAAGTATGACCCACATCCCACCAACTATTTCAACTTACTTTCCATTATATTTCTTAAAATATGTGTCGGGTCAAAGTGTGTAAAATTATATGGGACGGAGGGAGTAGTGATTAAATTGATTGAGTGTATAGTGGTTAAAATAGGTATGGCAATTTTATTGTTGTAATAATTAGAGTGGTAATTGTACTGTTAAATTGAGTACGGAGTATGTTTTTGTGGTATGATCAAATTATTAAAATGGATAAGTGAAGTTGTGAACGGAAAGAGTAATTAACTTCAAGAAGAAGTGTAGTTATGAATTTTATCCGATGTATCGTGAATCAAATCCAGATAAGCACACAAAAAAAATCAAAATGTACGTTATTAACACAAATTATTTGACTTGAAAAATTATGAGTATAATTAAACACAAAACTGAATAATACTAATTTAAAATTGCAAACACACTGCATGTTTTCTATAATCATGTTTAGCATATTACTATTATTATAGTAGATGATTAAGAATAAAACTCCACAGAGCACACTTTATTCTCTTACCTTCATGTTTTGGCAGGTGTAAATGAAGACAAATAATTCCTAGTTTTTTAATATAAATTTAATGAAAATTGTTAAATTTAGATGTCAATTAATCACAATAATCTGTTTAGAAGTTGGACATGGTTTTGCCTTAAAAAACCTTAAACGTAGTTGTTTACATATGCAGACTTGAAAAGGCATGGAGGGAGTGTGAAATCCTTAAATCAAGTGAAATTATCCATAGTAGCGACAGAAGTATGTGAACAATAATAATCATTGGATATCTACAGTGAAGTGGCGGCTCATCTTTTCATATCTGCTCTCTTTACCTAATTTGAGAATTTGGTTATGAATATTAATTAAAATAAATCAGAATATAACCACTAGTGTGGCTAGGCCGGTTTTAAATTTAATAAAAATGCATTATAGAATTAGCAGTAGGTTGCTTTTTTAACTACTAGATTTCACCTAGAATGATAATTAATTGATTCAATCAAAATTATTTGCACAAACCTATGTAAAGGAAGTCAAACTACCTGTGTAGTTGTTTTTAATCGACAATCTACAGAAATAACAATTCCTTTAGACTTCGCTGGAATTTGTCCCATTGAAAACTTCAAACAGAAAAAAGAATTCAAAGAATTTTAATTATATACTCTCCTATGTCTAATAATAGATGACACACTTAGATAATGACACAAGATTTTAGGATATAGTATGTTAAATGAAATATTTATATTAATGTGAGAGATAATTTTGTTTAAAAATAGAAATGTGATATTTTTTGTAGGATAAACTAAAAAGAAAAGTATGACAATATTATAAAACGTAGGAAGTATAATACTATAACACAAAATATTATAATTAAATATATCAATTTATTTATATTATTTGTAAAGTAAGATATTTCTTCGCTACATAAATTAAACTCGTTTTAATACTTTGGAGATGATGAAGAGTTGAATTGCGAAGAAATTAGAAAGTTGTAAAGAGATGCAAATTATTATTATATGTCAAAAAGGTAGTACCTAGATTTCCCCTATAATATTTTTTAAATTATTGTTATTTGACGGACTTATTTAGGAAGAGTTATTAATTGTTTAGTTATAAGTGTTGAAGGGGAGGAATTAGGTTATCTATGATTTTCGATTCCTTAAATATCCTTTTGTTAAGTAACTTAAGTTCACCAATATTTTTTCATGTCTCTCAACTTTAAATTTTGTAGTTATTTAATTTTTTTATATATCATATATATTCTGATTTAAATAAAATATAATTTTTTTAAAAAATAAGTTAATATCATAATTAAACCCATACACTACTAAGCGCAAAAACAACGTAATAAATAAAAATACTGAAATAAAATAAAATAAAAAATAGTACTGAACTAATGAATAATAAATACAGTATTGTTTAGTTTTAGCATTAATTTCGATGCCGTTAGTACCAAATTAAATTTGTTGGGTTATTTTAATTCACACTACTTGGATGATCATTTAGGTCCGTACCATTTTCACGTGGCATTCCTATTTGAAATCCCACTTGCATAAAAAAAATAGGACCATATTTAGTGGATTCTTAGATCTTGAAATCGTGATGATAATATTGTTTAGTTTCAAATAAAAATAGATGATGCCCCGTTTCCTAAATTTAGGACTAGGGTCCTTGTTTGCTAGATGGACCAGGACCAACCATTTCCATAATTAAAATAATAAAACCCTCCCTCTATATAATAACAGGGTTTCACCATTTTCATAGTAATTAACACCACCTTACCTTATTCTTGTTCACTCCATAGCTTGAAGAAGTAGACATGGTGTGATATTGTTTCGGTTCGCCACCAAAATAAGCAGTTATTTTTGGCGATGAGCCGAACCAATATCACTCTTGTATACCTTTCATCAAACAAAAATGAAAATAAAATAAAATCATCTCCAATATTCTTACAAGAATACTTCTGTGGCCAACAGCATTTTCTTCTAACCTAGCTTCCTTCCAGGTAATTAACAAATTTATTAGTATATAACTATTTCACTTTTTTGTCAATTTCTTATGTGTGATCACCAATTCACCATTGCTCTAAATGAGTAAATGAATTACAGTGACGATTAATGCTCATTTAATTACTTTTACAGTTACAATCGAAACTTTCTTTCATATTACATGTAGTATACTCTTTGACAAGTTTCATGATAGTAAGCTCGAGGCTATAGAAAAATGAACCAACAATGTCTCCATCTCTCTCTCTGACTCTCTCTCTCAAGATTATGTTTGTTTCCAAACCAGTAATTTTGTCTTTTTCTGGGAAAGAATTTGTGAAGCATCTCATGCAAGAAAAAAGACATAAGGTACACGCACACGTTTTAATACTACCGGAAATAGTTGCTGTCTGTGGGCATATTAATATTTTGCAATAAATAAATATCAACTTGGTTAAGGAAAAAAACAATTACTCCCTCCGTCCCTAATAATTTGTCACCATTTAATCCAGCACGGATTTTAAGAAATGTAATAGAAAGTGGGTTAAAAAGTTGGTGGCATGTGGGTCCTACATTTGTATATTAATTTTATAAAAAATGTGAGTGTAAATAAGTCAGTGGAATGTAGGGTCCATGACCAAAAATAGTAAAAGTGAGAGGTGACAAATCTTTAAGGACGGATGGAAATGGAAATATGTGACAAATTTTGAGGGAAACGGTGAGTAATTAGTTTTAGTGTAAGTAATCAATGTCAATCCTAAATATTGAAACTCTAGCTAGAGTAGGTTTTACTACATGTAATCCGATTGACTGGACTTGCAAGAATCTTTCTTTAGTAGTATTATAAAAATAAATACTACTCCTGTATAAAATAATCCAACGAGGATTTGGTTTATTATACTCCCGAGATCATCCTCTTTTTATATTTTGAAGGGGGAATTTGTTTCTTTCGTGGATTGAATTGGTCTCAAATCATTGAGCATCACCTGTCACTTGGAATTTCATACTCTCTTTCCATGATTTATACAGTACGAGCTTTACAAAATGTGAGTCAAAGTGATGAATAAAGTTAGTTGTATAAATCTCACTTTTATCTAAGTGTTTAGTGAAATATATGAGTGTAAAGATTGTTTGTTCGGTAATAATCATATTTCATTCTTTCAACCACGGAGATTGATGTTGAGACATGATACGTACAAATGCAATAATTCTTTATGAATTTAAACTCTGAAACGTGATACTCAACTTTGATCAAATTCAATAATTTATAAGCTGTTGTTCTCTTAGAATTATACAAACAAAAAAAGTATTGATTCATGAGAAAGTGGCAATTGATAAAAATGAGACAGAAACCAACCTTTTCTCTTAATTAGGTAGAAATAGAATGAATAATACGCATACATCTTTTAACTGATATTTCTTGGAGGCGATTATTATAAATAAATGAGAAGGCCTTCTCATGTGTCGCAAAAACGTCTACAAACATATCAAAGAAAACTAACATATTATATTATTTTATGAACAACATATAATGTCAATATGTCATTTTCAGCCCTTCTTGATTTCCCCCAAAAATACAAGCATATAACTGGAGATTGAATATTATACAGAAATGAGCTAAATCTCTCTTCACACATGGAAAAGAAACAAGAAATCAGGTAGTACAAATTTGCACCTTCACATCAAGGCATCAAAATGCAACACCTAAATGGAAGCTTCACATAATGCTGTCTCCCAGAAAATGGAGACGGCACCGGCCACACTCTACAACTTTATACAAAGAGGCCAAAACAATGTACGCGCTGGTTATGCACAAGCACCATTTCCTATTCTGTTAAACCAGCAATCTGGCTTTAGACATGGTGCTTAAGACAAGATCACGTCATTCAGTTACTAGGCTCATATATATTAATATTAGTATCCAAGTGAATGCGATTCGGCACAGAAAACTTCAGTGTAACATAGCACAAGTGCCGTTCCTCAAAGGAACCTCTTTCATCTAAATTTGTTTGTCCTCGTCCCCTCATTTATTTGCTCATAAATAACTTTTTTTCTTTATCTACCTTCGGAACATAGCACAAGTATCGTTCCTCAAAAGAAACCTCTTTCACCTATATTTGTTTGTCCTCGTCCCCTCATTTATTTGCTCATAAATAACTTTTTTCTTTATCTACCTTTGGCTGCATCCAATCCTCTAGTGGAAATGCTGTGGGAGAGCGCATCATTCTGCCATAACCAAGCAAGATACTATACTGTCCAACCAAATGGCAGGCTCCGCTCCGTGTATAACACTGCACAACAAGCCAGAGCATAAAGCATTTTTCAAGAGAACATTTCAGCATATGCAGGCAAAGAGCACATACACAGTAGCATGTAACCACATATCATTATATACAAGCAAATGTAGGAAGTTGCACTACAGATCAAGTCAATATCTGTAGATTACTAGAAAACATAATCTGGGAGGTACAGCACAAATGAAGTTTGACATCAAGGTATGCATAGTAATTATGCCCTTTCCTTGAAAGGAGGTTAAGTGATTTTTAATACTGTGGGACCTCTAATTATAATAAATGCACTTAAATAATAACAAGTACAAACGAGCATGATATTGATGATCCCATATTTGTTTTTCTTTCACTTAATCAATGAATTGCCAGTAAATTTAGCAAATCATCACCTTATTCAAGTATGAAAACAATAAATCCAGAATATTGAGACAGCCTAATCTGAGGATTCTTCAAGCAGAAACAGCATTTTAGTAATGAAAATCAATAAATAGCATTCTAGTCATGTAAGCTATACATATATGTTTGGGGAGGGTCTGTCCACAAAGTGTGGGATTGTCGTTTTTTATTTTCATTAATGGGGAGGAGAAAAAGGAGGTTAGAGTTATGAACATGATTAAACGAACTTAGTTAAGGACAAAATTTGCCAATCCAAAGCATCAGCCATGTTTAACATTTTTTCCTTGATTCAATTTAGCCTGTATGAAATGTTTCTATACCGTTTTTCAAGTTTTGACAAATGGAGTGCCTTTAAAAAGAATAATATGGAGCATTTTGACATCGAAATACAGGAAACTAAAAAAATAACTTAGAATTACTACAGGTTGGAAATTCAATAAGGATTCCACACAACAAATACCTATAAAAAGTAAAATGATACATTTAGATGAACAGAAACAGAGCTTAGAATTAAAATGCAAACACTTGGAATAGTTTAGAAAATCTGATGCTAAACAGGTAGATAAACTCATATAAATATTTGATTCAGGAACCAATATCCAAAAGAAAAAATGTAGTAATTAAATTAAATGAAGTAAACCATTTTAAAGGAAGGAGCCTTCCAATGAACTCAGAAGAAATCATTCAAAAATATATTCATAGACACTCCGCAAATTTCCAAAAGACAACCTCTTAGTACTAAAACCCCATAGATTAAAAGAAAACACTAGGGGACAAAGGGATTGCAGACTCTCTTGACTGTTTCTTATATCCTTAACCATCCACTGGTAGAAGATCATACATAATTAGCATACCAGATGCTCATACATCATTTAACTCTAAGGTTTTGTGTGGTTATGTTTATTCTGGAGGGCTGGATATTGGGGGGTCAACTTTCTGGATAAGAGAAATAATGAAACAAGACTTTAGTGTTTGTCTCTATTGCACTAGATATGAATAACGGAAAAAATGTAGATACATTTTATAGCATTACAATAAATGTTATGTAACGTACCTTGTGAGCACCATGTGTAAGCACCGATCTCCGATAGTCCACGTTAGCAATATTTGTTTTGTTTTATATTTGATTCTAATACCTAAAAAATTGTTATTAACATCATTAATTCTACAAATTACATAAAAATTGTTCATTTTCTATTTAACTTTAAATAAATGAATAACACAACAAATCAAAGTTTTATGTAATGTGTAGAAGTAATATTGTTAATAACAATTTTCAAGGCATTTGAATCAAACTAAGATTATAAATAAATAAAATAATGTTAACATAAACTAAACAAGAGCAATTCTCACATAAGGCATGTGGCATAATATTTCTCCCACATGGTATTTATGCATTTATAAGATGTTCATAACTGTAATTTATATATAACTGTAATTTAACTACTGGAGATTGACAAAATAATATTTGAATAGTAAATTCCTTTTCTGAACAAAATGTAGTTACCAAAACTGAGATTGTAGGTAGAATTATGTTGTAAGATGCAATATGATTAGTAGATATAATTATGTTCATCAAAATACAACTTGAGATCATTATAAACTTATAAGAAATTGACGGATACTTATTAAATTTAGAAAAAAAAGAATGACAAAAAATGTAAGTCACAAAGAAAAGTTGAACGTATGTTTAAAACAATATAACAAAACAATTCAAGGGAAATACTTAAAATATTAACATAAATTTGTGTAAAAGTAATGTGAAGGATACAAAATGCAACAATGTCATATATGTTTTATAAACTAATACATGTGTATGTATATGTGCATAAATATATATCACGGTACAAAAATATATAGTGAATACAGCTCCCCGTCCCTGATCCTCATTTATAACCACAACAAACGCCATGTTAGATGTCCCTCCTATACATCCTTGTTAGTGATATCGACTATTTTTGCTACACTAGTATTTTTATTTATTGCTTAAAGTCAACCTCACATCCACTCCTCCTTCCACAAAGCATACCCCCAAAGTCCTCAATCCTAAAGCCCACTAAGACAATGACTAGCTTGTCTTCAAGGACTATTTTAGACGCATCACCTAAGGTAAGTACGATATCATTAACATGATGTCAGTTGAGGACATGGTGCATCTATTGAGTAATGGAAGAGAGGAACAATAACTTGCCTTTTATCTCAGGGGGGATTGTGATGATGCATGCTCATCTTGTTTGTGCTCCAATGGAAGACACATAAATTTTATTTATTTATTGGGGGGGGGGGGGGAAGGGAGGGATAACAGTTCATAGAGTTGTTTACAGCTCTAATGCTTTATTAGGAAAAGACGGGTAATCTAAGCCTACATAGAATAGCGGGTCATTTCATTATAGATTTTTCAAGATATTATTTTAGCAATATGATATTGACATTGATACTCCAAGGAAAAATTTAAAATATGTATGCAAAAGCAAAAAATGGTAGTGGTTCTGGTCTATGACATTTAACCACATCAAGCTTAATAGGAAGGTATCAAGCACAATATTCATTCATAAATCAAGGTGTACGTAGTGAAATAAAACGATAATCTCACAGCAGGAGATGATAAGCCCAGCATTCCTAGGAGGTTCCTTACAACTCACTAAATGTTATTACATTTGATATTTATTATCAGCCGGTTAAGGGAATTAAGCGAGAAGGGAAGGTTAGGCCACCCAGTCGTCCCTCCAACTGACACAATCGAGATAAACCCCCTGATTCTAAGCAAAGCCTCTGCAAGTATGTCGCAACACTCCAAAGCTGCGATACTCACAAACTGTAAACCTTTACAATCAGTGGGTCCTACACAGAAGCGCATGTCCACATTTAGAGCAATTCGCTGACCGTCTTAAGTTTTCTTCATACCAAGAGGTTTATTAGCAATTGGGGTCAAGCATTAATAAATCTCACCTGTCAAACCAATCTCAACGGTTACCACGATGCCCACCACCTAACCTTGGACCAGGAGGATTGCGGGCAAATTGAACCCTTAAGTGGCCTGAATCCCGCTCGTGCTCATCAAATATGTAACCTGAAAGATTAGCTCGAGTATTTATGATGCAAATAGCTTCACTTTAGACGACAACAAAAAAACATCTAATTTTTCAGAGGAAGGTTATGCCAGTTTTATACCATTATAAGCCTGAACAATCAAATCAAGTCGATAATAGTGAGATAACCCATAACAGAAAGGGAAACCCCAATAGATCCCACTACCACAACTACGGCATCAGATACTCAACATAGTTGGCTTGAACAACGACGTTTTGTGATACCAAAAATAACTAAGTATTGCAATTTGCAAGTAATAAAATCACAGAATACATTGAGAATTCTAAACAGTTATTTACATCAAGTAATTTGACAAATTTTATTTTGACGTAGATAAAGACAACAAATTCATTAATATTTATGACACTTTAGCTCCTAGAGAAATGTAATAGTACTAATGTACTATTAAGAATTTTGTTGTTGAATGAAAATGTGACTTTGAATTTTTTAGAACCATTTTACAATCTAATATCAAGATCCAAACTATCATGAAAAACTCGTAAAAGTGGACTTTGAAAACCAGAGGACATATGAGTTATTAAAAATTCATACATATGTCCGAACAAAGACCCATACAGAAGTCCCAACAACAAAAAAATCCACGACCAGACGCATAAGCATGGGGCAAGAAGCCAAGAACAGTACCCTCAAAAATTCAAAAGACTAAGAAATGTTGTTGAATCATATATCAAAAAAAAATTCTTCAGATCACATATTATTAATTGCAAGGAAGCATTTTGGTGACCACAGCAAGATTCTAAGAGAATATCTAGGTGGAGTATGCCATTGTTGCTGCCAACTTCGATCAGAGTTTCTCCATCAAGTTTATTCTAGTTGGAATAAGGTCAAAGGTTATTAACTAGATCTACTTTTGATCTTTGCACACATGTTATACGCTCAATATTTTTCTTTAAAAAAAACACATACCCTCACTATGACCTCAAGCGCATTAGCTAAAAGTGTCATATTAATTTGTAACAGTGATAATCACATAAGCAATTTTAAACACACACCCATCATAACTTAACAAAAAATCAAATCCAGAACAATATGCCAGCCAACCTGAGATGCAAAGATTTTATACAGGAAATATAATCAAATCATGTGCTGACTAACCTTGCAGAGCATCCATTGCTGTTGCCGCGTGAGCTGGACTCTCAAAATCAACAAAGCAAAGCACCACAGGATCTCCCCCAGGCTACATGGATTAGGAAGCAAATTTAGCAAAATTACACATACATTCTTTTGTTTTTAATTTTCTTCAAGAAGAAAAAAGGATTCTTACATTTCTTGGTGCTTTGTTTACAAGCCTTACTTCCTTGTAGCCCACAAAAGGGCGGAATATGTCTAAATCACAAGTAAAGGAACAAACCAGTTGGGGATACTAGGTAATTTAAAGGAACAAACCAGTTGGGGTTACTAGGCAACTTTGCATGTATCTTAAAGGATACGAGACACTTCTCTGCGAGTACAGTTCGCAGGTAATCCCTCCACAAACAATGTGCTGCTAGCATCAGGAGGGAGTGAAATTTCAGGTCGTCCACCCACTCCCATTAACCGGCTTTGTGGAGCAGCTGCTGGGCCTGATTGTACCATTCCTAGGACCCTAAGATCATCAATTTCATGAACACCATCAAGCCCACCAGTACCAGGTCTTCCAGTTTGACCACCATATGATGGAACTTGCTGTTACAGTCCACTAACAAATTACAAAAATACTAGGCCCCGGTTCAGAAAAAAGAAGGATAAAGGAATAAGAAGAATACCAAACTACGCAAGTAGCGTTCATATGATGCATTGACAGAGTCAGTATCTCTAGAGACAACATTTCCTGGCCTTTCATTGCCGGGTGTATAGTAGCTTGATGTGTCTTGTCCACTTGGCATCTCTACACAATGAACATTAAATATAGAGAATAGACTAATAAAGAAAATTTGGTGAAAACCAAATAAGCATTTAAATTATCACCCACAATAGGGCCGAGAACCTTAAGGAGACTTCCTTAAGTAGCCAGTAGTTTAGATTTCAATAAGCTTAAACAGAGTCATGGAAAATGAAATAGAGATCCAAATCACCCACAATTAAGGATTCCGGTCCAACATTGCAACAGATACAAAGACACAACTGAGGTCGCAAACTCCGGCCACCAAAACAAAACACATTCAACTATGCAGTACCCAAGATCAGAAATTTATCATTTTGCAATAGGCGTGCCATTGCCACACGTTCACCACCCAATAAGTATGACTATACACATGAAGCCGAACAAGATACATAAATAAAAATTAAAAATAAATAAATAAGCACTAGCCCTAACCCCAAATAAAGCGAAATCACGAGAAATTCACATCGTACAAGTACTGAGAGAACGATGAATCGTGAGATTAAGATAGGGAGAGAGGGATTTACCAAACTCGGAACGAGTCCGTTTCGCAGCCATCTGAGCTGGAAGCGACACCGCCGGCTGCCTGTTATCACCGTACCTCCAGAAAGCGTCCGCCATTGTTGATTGGTAGTGAGAATTGGACAAGAAAAGGGGGTAAATTCAATCCAATTGAAAAACTAGGGTTTTGGTTTCCGAATTTCAGACAATCGATACTAAGGCTGCCCACCCTATACGTTTTGGTATCGAGTACGTTTGATTAATTGGTTGAAATTGGGCATCCAATTGTTTGTAAATACATTACTTTTAATCCGCGTAATTAATATTTGTAACTGAATAAATATACTTGTACACCGTTCTTAATAGTCTTTTATTAGGTGGATTCTATTCTTTCACTAAAAAATATTTCAAAACTTTTTTTTTAATTTCTATCTCTTTCTCATTTTATCGATTGAGAAAATTGCAATTAAATCACAACTTTTAATTAACTTCTGGTCTATCATGATGAAAATAGTTAATTAAATCATAATTTTTTACATTCCTCAATTGTCACGTGCAATTGAAATTTTAAGAAATCGGTTATGACTTTTGTATTTTTTGTTATTATATCTTCATCAGTTACATAATAATCATATAAAATCAACCATCATAATATAGAACAATACTAAATTTATGCAGAAGTTAATGATAAATTTCTTGATTAATTCGTTTTCTATTTTAGGATAGCAATACAAGTTGAGAAATAAAAAAAGCGTAATACACTTATGGAATTGCATTGTCAATCTTAGAATACAGGCAATTGAGAAATGTACATAAATTATGATTCAATTAGCTACTTTTATAAGTTATAAGATAAATTGTAAGTCGATCAAAAACTGTTAGTATAATTAGCTACTTCACTTAATATATCTTACTCTGTTTCTTTTGAGTCGTAAAAGTCCAAAGTTATACATGCATGCATTATGCATATCACGGTATTTCCCATAAAATTCATATGTCATCGATTACAAATTGTGCAGTGCATACTGTTTTATTTAATCAAGGGACTAGTGCTGCAAAATTGGGATTTAAAAATGAGATTTACAATTTTTTATCACGTTTTAGAGACAGTACTTATTTATCCGGAGAAAGTTTTTAAAATCAAATAAAATTTGATGGTAAAATCAAGCAACAACTACCAGCACAAAATATAACTAGGAATCAGAAAAACGTATGGCTCAATTTAAATCTGCCGATAGCCCAACACGCTTATTGGACTGACTTTTTTCTTTTGTCTTAATACAAATTAAGGCTTATCATACTTTGCTGAAATCATTAGTCTCAAATCCATGTGAAAGCATATCCACCATCTATGTGGAGATGGGTTTCTGACCGTCACATAAAAAATATAAAACCATCAAACTCAAAACCAGGATAATAGACTAACACGTCACTCACCTCACGTCCTCACCTACCGTTAATCATAGAAATAGCTTTCGGTATTAATTTTGTTAAATAGCTTTCGATTTTAATTTTGTTAACAAAATTAAAACGATGGATTTTAATAAGAGGCACGCCTCAATCCACGTGCAATCATTTTAATTAAACTCAATTCGGTTAATAAAAATGTGATTATCATAGATATATGAATCGTAATTAAATTAGATTGAATGCATATTAATGAATCGTAAATTTTATCCATTTATTAATTCTGGGATCACTGTTCATCAACGGAGCACTAGAGTGAAGAAGAGTAAAACTCCCACAGTCAATAGCTTTGTTTTTTTCCTTCTCAATTTGCGTGTATTTCACTCTTGATCCACCGATTCCGTTTTTCCCAGCCGCCTAATTCTCCTTTCCGGATTCTAATTCCTTCACTGCCGCTTTAATATTTTCTGCAATTTATCGCAATCCCAATCACTGTAATTCTGCGCTGTAGCCCTCTCATATTTGGGTACTGATTTTAGGGTAATCATCTTACTCTCTTGAATTTATACATACTCTTCAGTATTTTTGGTTGAATTGTGCTTTTAGCCCATGTATTATATTGTTTGAATTGAGGATTCCAAATTTATTGATTTCTGGTTTATGCGTATTGTATCCGAATTTGACACCTTATGACTCTGAAATTCATAGATGCATATTTGTATTCATCTAATTTTGCTACTATTTGAGTGTGTTATTTCTGGTTTTTGATTCAATTACGTATTGGTTTTTGGAAGTAGTGAGGTTCTGTAGTTGGATGGACGAACTAGTCGGCCCTCGTCTCTACAGCTGCTATAGATGCCGGAATCATGTTTGCCTTCACGACGACATAATCTCTAAGGCATTTCAGGTTAAGTATTTGATATTTTCTCAGCGTTTCCCCTTGTAAATGTAAAGGCATACCCATTTCCTGGCTATGTATCATGTTTCCAGCTTCCCTGCTACATTTCAGAGCTGTATCATGTTATTGTCGCCTTTTTTAATCTTCGCCTTATGCATTTTGGCTTAGAACCAAGTTTCACAGCTATTTGAGCTGTTTTAGTCTCTGTATGATGCATATTGGTTACTGACATAGAACTAAGTTGCAGATTTGCATCATGTTACCGTCGGATTTTTTTTGTCTTTGTACGATGCATTTTGATGTGGAACTACATTGCTGAGCTGTGTCAACTCGCCATTGGCCTCTTTAATCTTCATATGATGCATTTTGATGTAGCATGAGTTGCAGAGTCGAGCACACTTCATGACATAGAATATGAATTAGGTTGATTGCATCCAAAGATAAATAGATAATTCTTGATTTTGTATGCACATGAATGAAGTCTGCAAACGCAAAGTAATCAATACTCATTTGTCATCATGCTATTAATTTGGTTGAATGAGTTAACCCTACTGTTGTGGCTGTATCCCGTGATTCGTTTGTCATTCGGATATGCAACATCATTAGTAATTTCTATGTACCAGGGAAGACACGGACGAGCCTTTCTGTTCTCTCACGCCATGAACGTTGCTGTTGGGGCCAAAGAGGACAGGAATCTAATGACTGGTCTCCACACTGTTGCTGATATCTCCTGCGTAGATTGCAGCGAGGTGCTGGGATGGAAATACGAACGGGCTTTTGAGGCATCACAGAAATACAAGGAGGGTAAATTCATATTCGAGAAATCGAAGATTGTGAAGGAGAACTGGTAGCCCTATGCCACGTAGTAAGTTTGATGTAACTATGCCTAATAACTCATGAATTCATTCAGTACATAGGATTTTATTTGTTTCAAGTGTCCATCTTGTACAGTCATTGCTCGAATATCGAAATTCAGCCGCGTTTGGCCTCCCACCTGAACATCTTATGTATTCCAAGTTTATAAACAATTTGTCTTTGTAATAATATAAGTCATCGTCTTGTTAATGTGCAATTTGCTTAAATTTTATATCTCTTGCGTCTACTGCATTGATCCTCTGTTTCCATATGATGCAAAAGCCAGTGTCTCACCAATGTTTGTGTTTGCTCTAATCAATGCCAACTTGGTCGTTGTCACTTGTCACCGTTGCAGATTCAAACCCAAAGGGTGCTCGAATCAATCGATCTTTTACTGAGCAGAAAACAATTTACAGTTTTTTTACAAATGTAGTTTGCACCTTAAGATTTACATTAAATATGTTTTAATCTCATCTGAGCTGTTAGATTATTCAACATGTCATAAATTTCTCTACCTCTTTTGTGTGATTTATCCCATGCCATAAACACATGAGTTTCGTCTCTATCCTCGATCCAACTGCACCCTGGTGCCTTACGCATCTCTTCGTCCTTCATCTGCTGTCTTATTCCTCTCAGCTCACTCCATCTCCCCGTTGAAGCATACAAATTCGCCAACATTACATAGTGCCCTGAGTTTCCCGGATCCAACCTCATGAGCTCGCGTGCTGCCTTCTCACCCAGACCGACATCCCCGTGTATAATGCAACCACCAAGCAATGCGCCCCAGATCACTGGATCAGCCTCCCAGGGCATCCTCTCAACCATCCCATATGCTTGCTCGAGCTTCCCTGCCCGGGCGAGTAGGTCGACCATGCACGTATAGTGCTTCAACGTCGGTGCTACACTGTAACACCCCATCAGATCAAAGAACTCCTGCCCAGACTCCACTGCACCGGCATGCACACACGAAGACAGAACTGCCAGGAATGTCACATGGTCTGGTTCCGAGCCACGAGCCACCATCTCTCTGAAGAAAGCTATCCCTTCCTCGCCATATCCATGCATCGCATATGCATTCAGCATGGCGTTCTGAGTCACCAGATCACGGCTCCGGCTCCCATCATGCACGGATTCAGCATACTCCATAGCTCCACACTTTGCGTACATGTCAACGAGCGCAGCTCTGATGTACGAATCCTTCTCGAATCCGCATCTGATCGCATAAGCATGAACCTGCTTGCCTCTTTCAACACTAGTGAGCCTCGAGCAGGCCGGTATAGCTATTCCAACTGTGTAGATATCAGCTTTCAAATTTGAACTCTGCAGTTGAGAAAACAGCTGCAGAGCCATCTCTTGGCGCCCATTCTCCAAACATCCTGCTATGATCCCGTTCCATGCGTACACATCCGGTTCGAATCCATCATCTCTCATGCGTTGGATAACACTCTGTACATTCTGCAACTCATTGCAACGAGCATAGCCAGAGAGCAAAGTATTCCATATAACTATATCCCTATCTTCTACCTTCTGCATCACCTTCTCTGCAGATTCTACATCGTGGCTCTGGCAATACATGCTGACGAGCGCACCACCAACAAAAGGGTTCGACTCCAGCCCTCTGATGACACAGTACGAATGTATCGATCTACCCAGCCTCAGAGACCCTGTCTCTGCGCAAGCACCAAGAGCACTGCCTAAGGTGAAAGAATCAGGTCTGATATCTCCTTGCTTCATCAAATCTATAAGTAAACTCAAAGCCTCACTAAACATTGAATTATCTGCATAACCCGAGATCATGGAGTTCCACGAGATCAAGTCCTTTGATCCCATCATATCAAAAAGCTCCCTTGCCCTGATAATTTCCTTGTTCTCGCAGTATCCTGCAATCATGGTGTTGAATGACACCGCGTCCCTCAACGAGCACTTTGAGAAGATGTTGAGAGCATTCTCCATAGCTCCACACCTCCGGAACAGATCTATCAATCCGTTGACAACGTAAGGGCTGGACATGAATCCGCGCCTCATGATGTATCCGTACATCTCCTTCCCTAACCTCATCTCCCTCAGCCTAGCACAAGCAGGGAGAACAGTCGCTAGTATTCTTGCATTCGGCTCGAATCCTGCAGCTGTCATCTTGTGCAGCATCTCCACTGCCTCCTCGTCGTACCCATTCTGAGCAAATCCACCAATCAAAGCACTCCATGAAACGAAATTCGGATTCAATTCTTCTTTCCCCAACATATCCTCCATCAACTTCAATGCTTCCAAAACCCTCCCATTAGCAGTGCAAGCTGTAACCATAGAATTCCAAGAAACACAGTCCCTTTCCATCATATGATTGAAAACCTTCTTGGCATAGCTCAAGCTCCCGCATTTCCCATACATGTCAATCAACGCGTTCCCCACGTAGAGATGTTGTAGAACGCCGGCCTTGGTCGCTAGCGCCTGCAACTGCCTCCCCAACTCAACCCCGCCACAGCCAGCACAAATCTTAAAAGCAACAGGGAAAACGAAAAACTCCAGCTCGATATCCTCAAGAAGCAACCTCTCGAAATGCGACAAGGCTTCCTCAAACAGCCCATCATCGAGAAGCACATTGAGAATCGCTGTGTATGTATACAGATTTCGGTCGGGCATTCTGTCGAACACGTGCACTGCATAGTCGACACAGCCGCATTTGCCGTACATTTGAAGCAGCTTCGCCTCGACGAATTCACGGCCGTGAAATCCATTTTTTAGCAAGTGAGCGTGCAGTTGTTTGCCCAAGTCCGGGCAGGTGCAGGACTCGAGCGCCGCGGCGTAGGCGGTGGAATTTGCTCCGCCGTTGAGGAAATGGAAAACTTGAGAAGCGGATTGGTTCCGTTGCCGCCTGTCTGTTCTGAAGTCAGCCCGTTTTGGAGTGGTTGAAGGTGGCACCGCCGTCGGCGTGTTGATTAGTGATCGAAACTGTGAAATCATCTATTGAGATGCTAGATATTTTCTCAATCCAGTTTTAGTACGAATCTAAACATGAAGAATACAGTTAATTTAGTTATATTGTTATTTTAAGGAATAAAAATAACTAAATGTATATTTTTTATGAATTATATTTGTTTTAATTATATTTTCCCATTGTTTTAAATACACAATGGAAACAATATGGATTGAGTAAACATGAACACGTTGTTGAGATATATTGAAACATGTAAATTAAATACGTATTTTTCTATCAAATACTTCGAAGTTTGAAGTAACATTTTATATCAGCTAATGATATTATGGTAAAATAAGTTTAAATCAAAAGCTTATCATCACCACTCACCAGTACAGACTACAGAGGAAACTATTTTTGTAGTATTAGAAAGTTGTCAAATTTCAGTGGACAAATATCATCACATTTCAACCATAAACTATCAATTATACACCAAGATTCAATTTTGGGCTTTGAAAAATTGACATACGTACGACAACATTCTAATCTGAAAAAATTGACATAGGTACTAAAGATACAAAATCGACAACTCATTTTAATACTACTACTTATATAATTTCAATAATCTAGAGAATAGTAATTAATAATGCAAAAATATTTTGAGGCTTACTGTTATAGTACTAAGTTCATTCAAAGTGGCCCAAACTATGGTAACCATTATGTTAACTATTAAACACACCTTCATGTTAAAACTCACTTCTCTTCTATTCCATCCGTCCAAAAAAAAATAAAGCAATTTGTGTATGATACAGATTTTAATGTAGAATTGGTAAAGTAAAAGTTCCCTCCGTCCACAAAAAAATAAAGCAATTTGTGTATGATACGGATTTTAATGTAGAATTGATAAAGTAAGAGTGAAGGGAAAAAAGTAAGAAAGAATGAGAAAAAGTAAGAGCATCTCTAATGCGTGATGAACGTTTTCGGTGACGCAGTACCTTCGAAGCCTACTCGAAGGTTGCTAAGGAATTTAATGCAGATGCACGGAGAGAAGCATGGGTTCCACAGGAATGTTAGGCGGCATAGATTGTATGGCATTAGGAGTGGAAGAAGCTGTCCGACTGCTTGGAAGGGGGCCTACACGACCGGCTACAAGTCAAAGAATCCCACGATGATCCTCAAGGCCGTAGGCTGATTACCGGTTGTGGATCGGCACGCGTATTTTGGGGTAGCCGGGTCGAACAACGACCTCAACGTCTGCGAACTCGTCTCCCCTCTTCAGCGAGAAGTGCCGGGCGTCGGTCCGGCCCGTCTCGTTTGTGGCCAACGACAGCCGGCATGATATGGGCTACTACTTGGCGGATGAGATATACCCTAGGTGGCTGTCTTTGTGAAGACGATCGGCACGCAAGTGATGAAAGAGAAGGCCTACTTTGCGGAACGACAAGAGTCGGCGCACAAGGACGTGGAGCGCGCATTTGGTGTGCTCCGGTCTCGATGGGCGGCAATTAAGGGTCCAACGCGTTTGTGGGATGTCACATGCGTTTCCCAAATAATGTACGTACGCATTATCCCGCACAACATGATCGTCGAAGATGAAGGCGTACAACCGACTAGTTGGGCCAATGACGATGAAGCCGGTCCAAGCCACGGAACGGCCACCCCTAGCGTACGACGTGGGGTACCTCTCGATGAAGCCGGCCGCCTCA
The DNA here is from genome assembly GCF_023119035.1 of Salvia hispanica. Taxonomy (NCBI): domain Eukaryota; kingdom Viridiplantae; phylum Streptophyta; class Magnoliopsida; order Lamiales; family Lamiaceae; genus Salvia; species Salvia hispanica. The sequence continues at coordinate 6,155,636 of NC_062967.1, read as the reverse complement.
AGGAATTTGCCGACATGCGCCAAGTGGATGCTCATATTCAACTCCAAAAGGATATAATTGAAGAGTTGTGGGCACGGAGGACTGCACGGCGATAGTTTTTTTTCTTTATGATGTACCTTTTTAAATGTAATTTTTTTTTTTATCTATGTACCTTTTTAAATGCAATTAATGAATTTTCCCGTATATGTCTCGTAAATTTAATTCCGTAATTTAATCGTAATTTTAATTACGTAAATGTAGTATATTTTGAAAAAAAAATTTGCGGCTGGCCTAAATCGATGTGGCAGGTGGATTTTTAGTGCTGCTTGACGTGGCAGAGAGAGAGTGGCTGACCTATGGCTGGCCTAATAGCATTGGAGATGCTTTAAGTGAAGTAATGTTAGTGGCATGATGTGTAGGGTTATTATTTGTTGAAATTTTTTTCATAAATGAATGTGCAGCCAAAAATGGTAATTGTGTTTTATCTAAAATGGTAATTATGCTCTATGTATTGTGGATGAATGGAGTAATTAATTAATTATGAGGAATTATTAATAATCATAATTAAAAGAACACATGATAGTCCATAGACGTGGCAAACTGACTTCGACTTTGTTTAATGGAGAACAGTGGGTCCTACAAACATTCTCCTCCGACATGCGTGCTCAGGAAGATTATCATTTTCTTCTTTTCAACCTTTTGGATTATAACTTCTCCACCTACATCTTTTTGGCCCCTAACCAATCATGTTTAATTGTATTTTCCATAGTTGAACGTAATCACTCTATAGAACAATTAATTATTTAATTGTATGCGAAAAAAAAAGAAGAACAATCTAAGACACATCCAAATTTAAGATTTAAGTAACTAATCAGAGAGAGCATAATTTTCCACCTCATTAAAAGAACATTCATTCGGTAATTAATACAACTACTAATTGGTAAAATTTGAATTGCATATGGCAATGTTTATATGGGGCCCACTACCCAAAGCAAAGTGGTCACCACCACTATCACTATATATTCTCAAATCTCATACTATCATGCAATAGGGTTTTATCACTTCTTTCCCACATTATCAGTGCTTACCATGTGCTATCATGCCCCATTACTTCTATTTTATGCAAACCACAAACCACTTTCTTCTTTTTCTCCTTTCCATCACTATATATCGCTGGAACACTCAAAAAATTAGTTTCACTTTATTAAATAACGTTTTATTTCAAGAAATAATAAGTCTTTAATTATGTAATTAGCTGAATCACACTATTGTCAATACACGTGGACCAATATAAAATATGGTAGGAGTAGTACTATTTGGAATAATGTGGACGAAACAAAGAGAGGAATGTATAGAATTGTATGTATGTGTGTTCTGGCGAAGCAGGTGACAGTGATGAACTGTTAGACAAGTTAAAGCGAAAGCAGTAGAAAAGAATAAAGAAAGGACTGCAGGCCTGGCCACCCCATTACTTCATCTATGATTTTGGGGAACACCAATTTATGTTTTATTTATTGCTCTAATCAATCATCAATCCCACTAAAATTTACACCCCCAATTGTTTATTTATTCAACTATAGTTGGGCCATCATCATGTGGTGCCAATAACACAAAAACTAAAAAAATACAATACATACATTAGGGTTTTCACATATTGAAAATGGAAACACATAACAAAAACATAGGATTCAAGAATATGGTTTGTTTCATTTCCAAATCCAAGAGCGTTGATTCAAGAAACATAGGACGAATGAATATGTAGGCCAATGTGCAGTGACAGTACAAAACAAATCAAATCATCATCATATATAAATACAACTAACCCAAAAATAAAATCTGAGAATTACATTTTAACAAACAACAGAAGAAACCAAACATAAACTGAACAAGCAAGTGGAAATTTCATAAAAAAAAGAGCAAACTATGAACATGGAAAACCTATCATCTGCTGTTAGCTTCTCATCATTCATATCAAATCAAATTTCAGATACAAGTCTCACTCACCACCATATTTCTTGATTTGATCATTCATTCATTCACCAAGAGCCACCAGCAAGCATACCATTCCAGTAAACATTGCTCTCACCTTGCACCACCACTCTCTCCTGTTCAAACTCATCGTGATTCGAATTTACCGGCTTCAATTCCTCGAACGGGAACAGAATTCTCGACGCCTGATTCTCCTGCATATTTCCAAACGATTGATCGATTCCATCCACTGAAAACCCCTTGAAATCCTGCACCGGAAATCCCGCCGACGAGGAGGGGAATCCGGCGGCGTCGGACATGAAGGAGCTCAGCCCTCCTCCCCCGGACTTGAGCAGCTCCATCAGCGGAAGATTAGGGTGGTGGCGGTCGGAATTAGGGTTTCCTAGGGTTTGATGGAGGGAGGCGAATTCGGGGATGGCATTGTAATTGGAGGGATTGTAGGCCAAATTGAGGTCGTGGCTTTCCTGAATCTTAGGGTTTTGAGGCGTGAAATCGGGCTTCTTCGCGAGGGGCGGAGATGAGCGCTTGTTCTTGCGTGATCCGCCGCCGACGGGGACGTTTCTCAAGGAGCCGCCTTCGGTCCAGTAGCGCCGGCAGGTTTTGCAGAAGTAGCGAGGCTGCGAGAGGCTGTAGTTGTTGTAGTAGCAGAATTTGGTGTTGGTGGAATTGCACCTCGGGCAGTTGAGAGCTTGCTCCTTCTCCGGGCGCGGCTTCTTCTCCGGTCCACCGCCATTGTTAGGTTTTGAGGTGGAGTCGGATTTGGGGACTCCAATTGACTAGAAAACAAAGGAATATTTAGTGGGAGATTTTATGAATAGCGTAAATACATAAGAAAACAAATTAAAGTGGTTTTGAAATTGAATCTGATCGATCCTTTAAAGCAGAAGGTGGGGAGGGGAAAAGGTGATGATCAGCGCAAACAATAAAAATCGAAAATTTTGAGTGGGGTTTGATCATGGATAGAATATTAAAAGGAAATTGAAAATCGCAGAAAACAACAAGCGAGAAATGGCAAAATGGAAAAGAAAAGGGGAAAGAGGTCATGATATCGAAGAGAGAAAAACATGTTTTATCGCTTTACCTGTGGCCACTGAGCAGTATCCATAGCAGAAAAGGAAGAAGAGAGAGAGAGAAAGGGGAGAGGGAGTGTTGAAAGAGAGGAAAGCAACTACTTTTGAGCAAGAAAGCTACTTGAAGATGTTTTATTTGGCGGTTGTGTGTTTGCTTTCTGCTTCTTTTGCAGTCAGTCTGCTGCCTCAGCGCAGCTACTGCGGGATAAAGGAAGCCTACTTTCGTCATTTCACTATTCAAATTATTGTCACAACAAATCTTTCTCTAATTATTTTTAGCGGTAAATACCACGACTTTTTGGGTGATTTTTATTTTCTAGTTTTATTACACCAACTTTATAGTTTTTCGATTTTTTCCATGATTTTGACAGAATTTTTTATCCTCATGCATGCAGGAGAGGAAAGACAATTCATTAATGTCGCATGCTCACATGATTTACAATAATAGAACATTGTAAACAAAATTGTTAGGACTACTTTTGAATTATGAAGACATTTTTTTATATTTCGTGTAAACGTTAGACATCATTTATATTTATGTACTCTTTCTATATACCAATTTTTTACACATGCACTTAAATGACATAAATTCATGATGGGAAATGCAATGGACTCAAATCCTAATACTGTGGATCGATATTATGTTTGGAGATTATGTTTTGTTTTTGTTTCTTTCACTTCTTAGTATAGTACATTACTACTCGCTCCGTTCTATGTTAATTGAGTCATTTTATTATTTTGGAAAGATGTAAGGGTATATAATGGACATGCATCATTTTATATGTGAAAGGAAGTCATACGATCACAATAAGAACAAATCTGAACCGTCAAATCCACATGGGTAATGATTATCGGCAAATTTCTCGGACCCTTAACTATATTTGTAATGTTCGAAGAATAGATTAGATAAAATTGATTGAATCCTTTAAGTATATGAATTTTTGAAGGAGCGCAGATGTTATGCATAATCGATAAAATAAGAGAAATAAAAATAGAAAATGATGAAAGTATTATTCGTAAAAAATGAATCTCGCCTAATTTTAAAAAATTATAAAATAAAAAATACATAATTTTAAGGCAAACTAAAATTAAAATAAATCATATTATAAGGGAGAACTCCTATGATATAGTGATAGGGCACATCACGTACAATCACCAACATCTAACAAATGAAATTGAAGCATAAGGATGTTATACTCCGTTTATGAAAAATAGTCTTACAGTGCTCTGAATCCAATTGACTTAGTACTTTTTTAATAGATGAAGAACCTATGCTCTGGAACATATTACAGTCCCAATAATGAAGACTGAAGAGCCATTATCAAGGTTGTTCGATTGATTAATTCACCTCACTAGTAAATTGTGGGACAATAAACATGTAAAGTTAGTCATAATTTATAGCAGTGTATTATTAACCTCTTTAAGGACAAAAATTTAGGCCTCAACTGAAAGAACTGTATTTCTCCAAACATGTTCTCTTCCTGTATCTTTTCTTTTCATATATATTGTAGTAGTGTAATAATTATCACTTTATCAGCAAAACACACTTGTTAAATTGGACATGGTAGATTTCAATTCAAATATTAATTGCAGTTGTTGTCTAAATAAATAGTAGGACTACTATTTCAATAAAACTCATATGATCATATCTAGACAAATTATAATCATCTTCAGTCCCGAGATCCAAGAATCCAAATATAACCAAAAATATCATAATATCTCATTCTGAAAAAGTGAATCAATCAATGTACCTTACAATTTTAGAACACAAGTAGCCTTTAATAACTTTCAATTTAGCAAGAGAAAAGCATTCTTTCTTCTCTTAAAAAAAAATACTAGTAGAAGGGGAAAAAAAAGTAAGGGAGCAGGTATTTCCTTTTACAAAACAGGCCATACTTTTTTTTTTACCAAATTACATGGTGCTTTAAAAAAGGCTTGTTCATAAGTTACGAAATATTTGTAAAAGGGCCCACTTATTGTATAAGAAAATCTCACACAAACAACTTGTTAGAAAGTTGTTGGTATTATTTTACTAATAAATACTATAAATATGCAACTATCACTGTCTACTTATTTCTACAACAAAGTCCCATCCTATCATCTTGCAATATTTTTCACTCCATTACAAATTTTTAAATAAACTGTTAGAGAGACATATTTAATTAAATGTGTAAAACTTGATTTTTTTTTCTGCTTCTTCAATTTCAACGGTATTTCCAATGAGTTTAGTCCTATTGTTATATGGGAGATGCCTTACAATTTTAATTGGTATTGAAACTGCAACATGCGTCATAGTTGATGAATTATTTGTCAATTCTTTCTAAATCTAAAACGACCTACCGATAATTTCATCACATGTAACAAAAAGTTTAGATTTTTGTGTAAAAAATTTCCTCAAATTCAAATAAAGCATGATGAAATGACTTTGTATAACTATAGAGTATTATATCATGATGAAGTGACTTTTTAACTATTCAAAACCCCGTCAATTAAACAAATTAAGTGTGTGTGTGTGTGAATAATCTTCACCAAACCATAAAAATAATCCAAAGCCATCCCACTCGGGCTAAACATAATACAAAAAAAATGTGAGTGCTTTGACAACTCAAAAGGAAAATTCACACATCCTCCCAAGTCAAATTTATTTCAATAGATTATAGCAATATTGGACCACTTAATTATAATTCCTAAAGCAATTAATGATGCTAATTCGTACATTAAGGGCATAGACATGGGCCCATGTCCAAGAATTAGTATGTCAATAAACATGATAATGACTTGTTCGCATTTAACCCAACAAAGTGAGCTCAAGTCATCAACCACTCTTACAGAGTGAATTCTGTGCACACCTATGTATGAGAAAAACAATACTCCTCAAACATGTATTTTAGTGTCATTGCGGTTTGTATTTAATACTCCATTGTAATACTACCATTTAATAGTATTTGGTCTCACAACAAGCCTTGGTGCTCCAAACAAAACCACGCTTGTGATTGGGTCATTTCGGCCCACTTGATAAATCTATGTTACAGACAAACCAGGCTTATGGTTGAACCATTCCAACCCACCTGACATATATGTGCGGATGGTTTGATCCCAAGCCTGGCAGTAAGAAACTTATCAAGTGGGATATAACGACCGGGCCACAAGTCTTGTTTGAACATGACCACAAGCATAGGTCAAGTGGAATCAGAAGAATGGATACAGGGGGAAAAAAATACTAACATGCTCATTTTCAAACCTACCAATACTTATTTTTTGAAATTTTGTTGTTGCAAAACTCTTGAGGGTGGATGTTTGCTTTGACAACCGGAAATAATTAAACTACTCAGTGACCTTCCAAATTTGTTTAATAATTCAATAAAACTTCAAAAAATTTGAATCCAGGTTCTTCAAGTGATTAAATTCGAACAAAATTGAATACAAAACCGATTTAAAGGGAACAGTTTAATGCTTTGCTTTTAAGTCGAGAGTGAGCGAACTCGGGCGAGTCATGGGGTGATTAGATGGATTGAAAGAGTTTGGAGATCGCTTTTGCTCCTTTCTAATATATGGGCTCTAATTTTAGTTATTTATTTCAAGTGAATTGTTCAAAAAGAAGTTAACATTTTTATTTTCGAGGCGTGCAATAGCTCTGGGGAAATTCCCTTGATGTGAAAATCCTTATTTCTCCATTAGAATCTGTGTTTATCCTCCTTAGAAAGTAAAAAGGAAAGAAGAGGATCCTGATAGGAGATTGGAGCAGATGGCATCAAATGCAACTGGGACGGAATTGAGCAACGAGCTGACTTATACCCAAGGCGTGGCTCTTAAAAGAGGCAGAATGCAGGTACTTTCAAATGTTGTTTACCCTTCTTGTCTTGATGCTCTATAGAATGAGATGCTTTGCAGTCTTCAAATTCTATGTTTGAGGCTGTGGAGGAGCCCCAATAACTGAGACAAATGTTACAAGGAGTACTTTCCCATTTGAACTTGATCCAGAGGCCTTGATAAAATTGAACTATGCCCATCAAGAAAGGCGCAATGTAGATCCGCCCAAGCAATCCACCATCTTGATGCACAAACATTACAATCATCCCACTCCAAATTCAAGTCCCACAAGGAGGACATACAAACCAAATACATATAACTACTACAACAAAAAGCACACAAACAAATAAAAATGTAAAAGAAACCAATCCACGTCACAATCTCCAAAACTTATTCAATACGAAGGAAAGAATAAGTTTAAAGAGGAGTGGATGGATTTTTACCTCTACTGCGGGGGAGGTGAAGGATGGTCGGGCCAGGAGCTGAACCTCTGCTCCATCTTTTGCTGCCACTCTTGGTTCGCATGCTGGTTCGCATGGTATGCTTTCCATCTTGCCAAACCATGCCCTCTGCTCAGCTCGCTGGGTTTGCCATGCCACCTGCTGAGCCCACCGTGTATCCTGTTCAGCTCGCCACTTGAGCTCCTCCTGCCTCCCAACTCCTCCCTGGTCCGCTGCATGCTTAGTTCGAGTCTCGTCATGCTCGCGGCCATCTCCCTTATGTAATTCTCCGTTGAGGCGTCTCTTCCGCCCCTCCTCGGTCTGCTCTCCTCGCCTCTCTCAAATGTACTACCGGGTTGCTCCTCACCATTCATTGATTGCGCATCGTCTTCCAACTCGGGGACCTCTTCAGGGATAACTCCATTACTTGTATAACTCATTGAGATTTGAGATACTTGTTCTATATTAGGAAGTATATTAAAACAATATCTTCTTCGATCACACAAGAGTAACACAACAACTTTAATCTGCTCAAGAGCTTGCCCCCAATGTGAATTATGCATGGATAACACAATTCCTCCTTGCATTAAAACAACAATATTCACCCCAACATCAAAGCCATCAACAATGCAACACAATCTAATTCTTTAAATGAAACACCAACACTCACTTCAATAGTAATTTCATCAACAATTAAGCTCAAAACATACTCTTCCACAAATCTAGACTCTAGGTGCTTAACTTCATACCCATAAAAAAATCAACCAAATATTACCATAATAATGAAGAATACCTTTGTTGCTTAGGCAAAAACCGAAAAATTGCTCATCTTAAAATTTTCTTGGTCAAAACCCACAAATTCAACAAATTAATCTTCCAAAATGGTAAGCATAGTGTGTTGGTTAGGAGGAATTTGTGATTAGATGGAAGAATTAAGGTGAAATTTGAGAGAAAAACGAGAGAGTAGGAGATGGGCTTTTCGCAAGTTTGAGAGAAAGTGGGGAAAGGATGCGTAAACTGAGCTTATAGAAAGAGGATCGTGATTTTGGCCCGTCCGGGTACGAGATTGGCATCTAAATGCAACTAAGTAGGAATTACGCAGTCTTCAAATTTAAACGTTTGACAGAAATTGTTACTACTCCCCACTCATAATGTCCACTCTGAAATAATCATCTCTAATCTCTAATTAATAAAATATTCAACAATCTGTTTCTCTCTACTATTCAACTTAACATTTCTATGTAAAACCTCGTGTCCCTTGAGAATTAGACATCTTGAGTGAGACAGAAGGAGTAGAATTAGACATCTTGAGTGAGACAGAAGGAGTACTGTTGTGTCATTAGCTACATATGCTACAATCTGCTTTATTCAGATGTACTAGTATGATTTTTTTTTTAATTTTAACCACTGTATATTTCCTGAACAATTATTAGGTTATGTCAAAAAAAGACACATGCAAAAATATGATGGTTGTGTTTCATGCCCATTACTTTGTTAGCGTTGTAATGGAGGATTGGAGCAAGTTTTTTTAGATAAACTTGTCGAATCACAATCTCATTTGCATGTTGTCTATTAATAAGCATTCGAGAACAGAAACTCTGCTCCTCTGATACAGGGATGGGAAGAAGAAGCAAAATGTCAAGTGTTAACCTAAAATCTTCATCTTGTTCCTATTCTTCGTTCCGGCCCACATTTCTTATATAAATTCTCCGCCCTAACCGAGCTATCAAATGTAACATGAGAAACAAAGATCAATATATAAATTCTCAACATACATATAAAACCACAAGAAATCACACAAGCCTTTCAAAACTCTAAACTAAGGCCCAAAGGGTAGTGATGTAAGGCCTAGTTCAAAATTGATCTCCAAAATGAGCCCAAACAACAAACAACAAACAACAAACAACAATGACTCAAAACAAATGGATGACACAATGATCATGGTTTTTTATATTTGTGGAGATGAATTGAATTAGTGGTATGATTTTGGCAAAGTAAAGAGGTACAGAAGGAGCAGGGGCAGTTCAGGGGAGTGACTGTCAGTCCAGCCAAATTCTTGAGAGAGAGAGAGAGAGGGTAATTATGAGGCAATAATAGGACCACACTATTGTTGTACATCAATGCCACCTTGTGCAAATCTTTAATTCTATAGGGTGGTCCAATTTACCTCTTTTTGCCACAATCCCTAGCTGGATCACACACCCACATTATCTGTTTTTGGATCACAATTTAACTACTCCCCACACCCACACTTGTCCCTTATGGACTTTTAATCATACTCCAACCATTTTTTCAATTTTTATTCCTTGTTTGGACGACAAGGTTACTATCCAATGACAGATCCAAGAAATAAAACTTATAGCTACAATAAAAACTAAAAAGGATCATCGTCAACTTCAAAGACATATGCAATGCGAAGACCGTCTTTGTCAATGGAGTGCAAACGAAGAATGAAAATAAACCCGACATATTAGGGCCGAGGGTGACAAAGTTAATGTGGTTGTACGTATTTATGATTACAAGGTGTGATTCAAAAATGTCCACAAAAATGCCAGCAAGAGGAGTTCAGTGACCAGAGATTTTGGGGTCAGAGGTCAGATCCCCACAAACTCATTTATAAACAATTTTTTATGTTCGTTTTGGGATGAACTAGTAGTAAGTACTTTCACTAGTGTTTTCTTCTTTCACTAGTGTATTCCACTATTTTATTCTATTTTTTTAAAAAAAATCACTATTTAATTATAAAGCAACCTCTTAAGTCTATGGCTAGGGTATTAATTGTATTAATTAGTTGATCGACTAAAGTTGAATAATAAATTCTAATTAAAAAATCACATCTTGCTCTAAACTTTCAAAAATAAAAATAGACAAATTAATATAGGCCCACCTCGATATATGTTGGATTCAATTCATTGCATTGTGGACACGTATATAGGGAGATGTTCTACCATACACGTACATCAGTCGTTTTTTTGTTGTGTATAAAAAAAGTTAAAAGTAAATTTTCTTGATTTCTTTAATTGGACTCTTGACCAATGGCTGTATAAATATGCACCATGACGAATTAGGACTTTAGGCCCAATGGCAAAGACATGAAGATTTGATTCTTGCAATATATTTATTTAAATTTCACCTTTATTGTCAAGGGATAATGATGAAATATTTAATTAAATTAAAGGCTTAAATATGTTGATTTGAATCGAAATTGACGTGGAAATTCAATAATGCGATACATTATTATAGGCCATAAAATCCCTGCCTTCACACAATCCAGAAAATCATTGGCATCAAGTGACATTAAATCCAATAATATATGGATCCACCCAAATTGCCTAAATAGTCATCCATAACATTGAATAATAAAATCCCACAATCGAAAGTTGGTGACCTCTAAGCCTCCCTCATACAACATAATAACAATACTACTATATGGGTAAGTTTTTATAGGAAATTATATTTTCGAGAAATGTAAGTGTACATCCCATTTGTTGTTCAATTCATTATTAGAAATAGAATGGTTTCCTCCTATTAGATTCGAATACATGTTACTTTCACCCGACATATGCATTCGACATAAATCTTCACCAACAGATAGCTAAAATGATTTCCATAGTTCTTACAAATGAAATGGTCATTTCCTCTATATATAAAGAGATAATTAAATTAAAATGATTTCCATAGTTCTTACGAGTTTCCTTCTGATTATTAAGACATACGGATAAATTTACTGAGTTTGTGTAGTACAGTAGTATATTTTACTGAACTCAAAAACACCAAAAAGAAATCATCAACTCCAGGAGTCGAACTCATAGTAAATTTTAGTATTTTTAGTCTAGTAAATCATAAAATTAAGTAGCATTTTTATACATTGGGTGCATGATAGTATATAAGAGAGGAGAAAAGACAGATACATAGTAGCAATAAGTCAAATTTTGTTATTGTGGTGACGTGAGAACACATGCATTATATATAGTACTACTATAGAGTAACTACATCTTGCATTGAAGAAGAAAAATGAAACGTCTCTGCAAGATTGAAATTTGAAACCAAGTTTGTACTCGATTTCGTAACACATATGACACACACTATATGAGTATATGTACAAATAGAAAAGAAGAAGTAGAAGAAGTTGAGAAGGGCCAATCCAAGCTTGAAAACAAAATGGATAGTGGGTACCCATCCTAATTAATCACATTTCAGAGAAATGCAACTATCAAAGGCCCACCTTCTCACTCTCCATATTAATTTCTACTTTTTTTTTTTACAAATTATCAGAACTTAATTCTTTGTAATAAAAACCCTCCACTCGTGCTCCATTATAATAGTACTATTCCATACATCCATCCGCTACCAGATAAACTATAAATATCAATCTCCTCGTCATTTCGTTTTCTACTTTTTATTACTTATTTAAAAAAAAAAACAATCATTTTTAATGCCTCATTGTGCAATTTTTCTTTCAATTTGGTAACTCTCATTCATTGTTGTCTCACAAATTATATGAAATTTTCAATTTTATATGTTTGTTGTTTATCTATTTTTCTTAATTTAGGTTCTTCCCATGGATGCAGGTTGTATGGTTTCATCATTTTTCAGACATGTTGCTCTAATAATGGAAAATATTTAATTCTTTTTATTTTATCATTTCTCTCAAAATATACATATTGGTAGTAGGTTGTTGGATTCCCCAACTCATTTCTATCACAATTTAGACTGTCAAGTACTCAAGTTATGTTTTATGCACAATCTTTCATTAATTTAGTAGATTCGAGATAATAAATAGAGATATTAAAATATGTTAGGTTAGTTTGCCACCATTTTGTGACCACATATTCCAAGTATCCACCCCCTATGTTATTTAACCAAAAATGTATTATTGGAAATGGATTTTCAATTATTAGGGGCAGAAAATGGCATTTGTTCCCTTTATTTGAGGGGAAAATTCGTTGCACGCATCAAGTAGTTGGTGAATATGAATGATTAAAACATACATTCCCTACTAACTGTTTCTGCTACAATTATTTCTCCAATAATTATTCTTGATTTGAAAATTTGTAACTGGGGTTTTGTAGAGACCATAAATATGGTTTCTGTTTGTATTTATTTAACTTGAAATTTTAATTCGTTATGTCATAACCAATCATGATAGTCATGATGTGATTGAGAAATAATGCACTTAACATGGAATAATAGTAGTAATTGTGATTTTATAGATTATAATAATAATATACATATGGCTGACATTAGAGCAAACATATAATAGTATAGAATAAGAGAATTGGTAGGGAAATTCTACATAGAACCAAATATACAGTAATTAATAAATGATTAATTTTAAATTACTCATAGTCATGATTATATACATTGTGAAAGGTAATTGTAGAATTAATAAAAAATTAACACGTGCTAGCTGGTGGATTTTTCTTATGCACACACAAGTATGTCTGTGTGTGTTGCTGTCGTTTTCTTGTGGTCTAATTTTATTTTTTTTAGTTGATACTCACTTGCTAAAGGAGAGAAAATAATTTCCCTAAGCTTCATATGATCATAATTAATACGACATCCAATAGACAAAAAATGATTATTTTAAATTCCCACACAACCAAAATTAAAATGCATATGTAGGAAAAAACTATTTTCAGATATTCAATTGTTAAAATCTATAGTAATTCATCTCGTTAATTCATGAACGCAAATCATGCAACACACATGCGTTATTCTCACATTCTAGTAATTTTTAAATTTTATCGAATTCCTCTATATCCATTAAAAAAAATACAAGAAGATAATGGTGTATATGAATATTGACTAGTCTTTCTTCCTAATAATAATATTGTGGCTGAAATTCAATATTGGCTGTCTATCCTTTTTAATATTTTCTTCTTGTAAAATCAAATTTCTTTTAATTTATGTTTTTTGATACTATTATAGAAAAGTATCAAATCTCACCCTCATTAGAACAAAAGGGTTTGTGTCACATCAAAGGCCGTGCATGATTATTAACTATGTTCCCAAACTTTTTTTATTTGTAATCTGAAAAAGAAACATATCAGGTGATTTTCACATTCTCAATTTTCTATAGTTTATAAAAAAATCTCTTTTAATGGTGACCTCAAAATATACATAATTTCTATAGTTTATAAAAAATCTCTTTTAATGGTGACCTCAAAATATATATATATATATTTCCGTAGATTTGTTATATGCTTAGAGGTTCGTAGGTTCACGAGCATCGAAAAATCTAAATAAATTCGGTATGTGAAATTGTCACTAATGTCAATCGCGATATAGTACGATCTGAAAGTTAACTCTTGTTCGTTGTATGATTTCAATTGCTGGCGATAGTTATTGCTTTGCATCAGTTTACCTTCTGACACTGACAATAACCTTTTTCATTATATCTAATGTACAAGTTTCGTTTTGCGAGTGCATTATTGACTATATTTAAAATTGAAGGACGAATAATTCATCATGTAACTAATTAACATCAAACTGATAACTTTCTACGACATCAAATAAATAAAAGAAGAAATTGAGATCGGAACTTATGCATGTATTACTCCTTATTTATGTCAATTAAAAAATAGTGATAATGTGGGCTAATCGAAAGTGATGATTACGCAAAAGGTATATTTATGAAATTGGAATTGATTAAAATGCCAAAAATATGTTATTTTGATCTGTATAATTACACACAAATATCCATTTTCCTTAAGAAAACTAAAGCTAATTGATGTTGGCAAACCGTGATAAAGTAGAATATTCGTAAAACGAATTATCATTTTCAATTATTGCTAGATCAATGATTATATATAATGATGGTTGGTGCTCTGTTGTTATTTATTTTGTAATTATTTCCTTTGGCATAATTCCAGCTAAGGAATCCATAATAAGTTAACATGGTTTGTCTCTTAATTTTGTAGCTCAAAATAAAAAGGCACTATATATAGGGTATATAAAATATAATATAAACAATTATTAAATTTATTCTTGAGTAAAAATAATAGGAGTAGTACTTACGTAATAGTCTTTTTTAGAAATTTAACTATACAATTAACACGACGTACGGTAACTGTGGATATCAAGTAAAAGTAAAAAAAAATTAATACTATTGAATATTTTGTTCACATGACCTTAATTAATTGCTCTTGAGCTTGCTGGGAGTTTGTGTCTATTACATCACTCGTACTATTAGATAATTTGGTCGGAAAATCATAGGAAATAAAAAAGTGCTGGTTTAATATGATTATGGTGAAAGCATCAAAGTATAATGTCTAATTAAAACAGAAACAAGTACTGTAGTACAATAATCGCTTTTGACTTTAGTTATCCTTAACATGCGTCAATGCGTCACACCATAATCAGGCTTTGAGATCTTAATTGATAATTATGTCTACACTTAACCATCAAATCATGGTTTAGGTACACTTCAAGCGACTTGAATTTGTTTTAACTAGATATACTCATTTAAGTTTCAATTTCAACGTAATCCCTCCCCCCACTTCATGCAAATATCGAGAAAATGAAATAATACAAATTAAAATGAATAGATCTCTAGATAATTAATTATGCATATTTTGTATTAGGACGTTCAAAATTATGTGACATATATTATCCTTCGGCAAAACTAACCTTGATTCTCTCTCCAATTATGTTATTTCTTCATTTAACAAACCAGTACTGTCACTTTTTAAAATATTGTGAAATCAAATGTACTTATATCAGAAGATATATATACTCCATAATGTAAGAATATACGGAATTCACTATTCAGCCTATTTACTTAATATCGAAATACTATAATGTAAGAAATGCCAAGACATGCATGTCATGATGATTCGAAATAAAAGGTTACTATTAGTTGCAAAAAAAAACCATAATTGTTTTGTTATTTATCTGTGGACTAACTATAAAAGTCATTTCATCATTTCGAAATCATACTCGCCCCCATTTGACTTTATATGCAAAATAATAGGTGGGGAGCTATATATAGAAAACGACATTAAATGGAATGTAACACAAAAAATCAACATTAAGTTAAATGTAAGTACAATTTTTACAGACTCACTCAAGAAATAGTGGCAAGTGATATTGGACGGTCCGAAACTTTTGTCCCACATGTTTTGTGCCTCGTTATTATTTGATGATATGTACTGTGAATAATTCAACTATTACTATTATAGAATGCAGTATAATTAGATTATTTATTGCTGAATATTGCAAGTCAACAAATTATAGTTTGTTGTAATTATGATATTATGCTAATAATCAGATACTAATATAAAAGTAAATTGATTGTAATATAAAAAAAAATCTTATTTATAGTAGTTCTTCCGATGCAACTCAGATAAATTCATTGTTGGATTCTAAAATAGAAGTTTGGGAGTAATTTTTTATTTTATTTTATTTTGTGTCTATACTAATAAGGCGACTTAGATTAAGAGAATCGGGGAAAATCGGGAAAAATCTTACTTATTTTATTTTATTTTATTTTATTTATTGCGATGGAGTTATTGTCATACTAAAAAGTACAGCGTGTCTGATTGTTTTGGTTCAGAAAATTCATCAAAGAGCAGCCCAAAATTTATTGAAAAAATCCTTCAAAAGTTTTGACGAATGTTAATTAAACCTGATATACTAGTAATACTATTCCATTGATTTCATATCCACACCGATCTGAACAGTGACTTTCTTCTTGGGATTAATAATATCTGGGGGCGTGTGTGTGACCAAAATAGTATGAAATGGTGTTCTTAATTTATATGCTTGGAAATTAAAACAAATATCTTGTGTTCATAATTTAATTGTCAAATACTCCAGTATGCATTTAGTTAAAGTAATTTCAACATTAAAATTTAGACACAACGTTAGTGATACCCAATCTCATTGCCTTACAAAATATAAGTACTACTCCTTCGTCCCAGGTTACTTAGGGCGTTTTTTTGGTTACGTGATTTTAAAAAATTGTGTTTAGTGAGTTAAATAAAGCATAAGAGATACTAAAGTAAGAGGACAAGTGAGAGTAACTCAGTAAAGAAAAAAAGAAAAAAAAAATAAAGTAGGTGTAATTAAATGTTTTATTTTTAGCTAAAAAGACAAATAACTCAGGTAACTTGAGACAACCAAAAATAGAATACTGACTTAAGTAACTTGGGATAAAGTGAGTATATATGAGCCAAAATAAATTTCAAATTGATCAATTAAAACAAGTCTTATTCTTGTTTGGTAGCCTTCAAATTAGACCAAGAAAGATGAACTTTTTGAGTATTTGAAAAGATATTTGCCTCTTTTAGCCTTATCGAGGCTCATGTGATAATAATAATGGTCAAACATGGCACTCTCATTCCCCTTAATGGTCTTATTAAGAATTAGTGTGTGTTTTTTTTCAGAAAAATACTTTACATATTTGTTACTCCACTTCTTTATGCTTAGTCAAAAATAAAGTACAAGTGTGTGTATATATATATATACACACATGAGAAATGATAGTAGTATACTATATCACGCACCATACAAGTTAGCAATTCTTTATTTATAATACCTTATTTATTTTTACTGACGTGATTATTTTTATAAATTACATAAAAATCAATGTTCATTTTATTTATTTTTTATAATTTAAAATGAGCGAATAAATAAATAAATTGAGCTTAAATTTTTATTAAGTTTAATTAATTGTTATTGTGCTAATGAAAATCGATAGCTCGATACACATATTTTTGAATAAACAATTAAAAAGTTAGATAATATTAAAAAGGCAAAACACATTCTTAGGTCCTTATACTTTAATCAAAATGTTCATTAGGTCCTTGTACAATTTTTTCGTTTCAATAAGTCCTTATACTTTTCATAATATTTTTATCAAGTCCTCGTACAATTTTTCGTTTTAGTAGGTCCTTATACTTTTATCATTACTTTCATTAGGTCCTTGTACAATCTTTTATTTTAGGGACTTTTTTACATTTATCTTGGATAATAATCTAAATTTAATTAAACTTAATGAACTTTTTAATATTCCATTATTTAACTTAGCATAGTCTATAAAGATAAAAGTAAAAGATATTTTAAAATAAAAAATTGTATAAGGACCTAATAAAAGTTATAATCAAAGTATAAGGACTTACTAAAACGAAAAAATTGTACGAGGATGTGATGAAATTTATGAGAAAGGTATAAGGACCTATTAAAACCAAAAAATTGTACGAGGACCTAATGAACATTTTGATTAAAGTATAAGGACCTAAGAATGTGTTTTGCCTATTAAAAACAATAGATAGAATTTTGACTAATTAAGGATTGGCATGCTTAAGCTTCAAGATATTACGATTTCTTTAAACTATTCGTGAATTTATTATTCCTCGGTCCTCACATAACGTTTTCTTTTGGTAAATAGCCATAAAATTCATATAAAAAAAAAGGAAAAAAACACAATATATAACAAAAATGAAAAATCATATAGGTCATATAATATATCCATTACATTGCTCTCTACGGATAGATTTAATATCTGTATATTAGTATAGGGCGTGTATAGTTCAAACATATCATTACTATTTACTAGTAATTATTTTACGTACACCAACATTATTTATAGCTGATTTTGAATTTATATATCAACAACAAAAATATTTTGCTCTTATCTTATGGTTATGAGAACTTGACCGAGGATGGTAAGTAAATTATCCTGTTTATTATAGCTATCGCATTAATTAATGAATCGGTCAATAATAAGTGAATTAATTAAATGGAGAGACTTGGAACAATATTGAATTATATTGGTATATGTAGCAATTTGAAAGCTTTGAATTGATATGAAAAAAATTAAGCATAGAAAGTTTCCATATTTGCATGCATAACTATTTTGACTTTCATATGGGGGAATATTTACAAATAAGCCGTGACAATTAGCAACTAGTGAGCGTGACTCGTCATCTCTATAATTGGGTTTTACCTTGACAAAGAAAAAATATACTTACCCACTTCTCCTAAAAAATTAGCCTCATTTTTCAATGGTGTTTTGTGTTTAAATTTTAACCATGTGTATCATTATACAAATATTAATCCTCAAACATTTTACACACAACTCCCCTAAGTGAACACAATTTTGAGTGTAAAATTAAAACTTCAAAGCTTAGAGTGAAAAAAATACTATTAAGTTTATTGTTTGGCGGTATATATCTTTCACGTGGTATGTAAATTATTATATTTAAACCCGGATTAAGAGAACAACATATTAATTGCGGATGAAAAGATTTCCAAAGTTTTATAGTATAAATTATTGATAGATTCAATGAGATCTTGCCCTCTATATCATAATCAGATGGATATGATACCAATATGGAGTACTAACGTTTTCTGTATTAAAACCAAATTTAAATTTTATACACTTTAATTAAATCGAATATGTCGAGAAAGGAAATGTTAGACTAATTAATTGAGAATATCTTTCATCAAATAACCTCAAATAATTTCATATTTTCTACTAGTACTACTTTTTTCACCATACATAATGGACATATATCTTTATTCATCTCAATATATTATAGTTTGAGCGAGATGCAAATAGTAATTAAAAGACATAGCAAACTACAGAATATTTTATTGAGGTACATAGCCAATCCAATCTGAATTCAATTATGGATACAAACAAATCACCCGTATTTATTACTATATTAATAGTACTAATATTTATTTTTTCAGATTTGTAATTTCTTATCATTAAATTGCCGTCATACACTCAACTAAACAAAAAGAAAAGGGAGGAAAACCGCTTACACATTCGCACTAATCTTTTTGTCTTTTCCCCCGACGAAAAATAATTACTATTTTAAACAAATTCTTACATTAGCTTATTTGTTTTTTTCTGAAAACAATCGAATGTTAGAAAATACTCCTACTAATTTACCTATCTGTATTACTCCATTAGTCCTATTATTATTCATTACACACATTCTTAATTAGATCATCTGACACATTTCTTTTTTTAACATTAATCAATCAATTTTAAATAGTGGATTCCTTAAATTCATTCATATGACTTAAACTTTACTAAATACTTATTTCAAGTTTTTAACCATGGATCCTATGTAACAAGTCAAATTTCCTTTTTAACATATTATGACCCTTTTAATAATACTCCTCTACTAGTATTAAATAATGGAGTACATTTCTAATAAATTGCTAAGATAGGAAATATTGCATAAATAATGAGATGGGAAAAATATTGTGAGTAAATTAATTTGGGCATAATTGCAGAAGATACTGTTTATCACACGCACTGTTACACACAAACGAAGCATAAAATCTCGTTTCTCGGTCCATCCATTCACGGATATCAAGGAATTTCTGCTTTTTTCCAATTTCCATTTTCCATTGTTAGTTTTTTTCACCCTCTTTTTTTGGCCCCCTTTGATTGTAAAATGAGCTATGATTTTCTCGAATACCTATTTTCTTTAATGGGCAGTGCTCTCTGTTGCTCTCTTTCTACTTTGTAGAGAGAGGAAACAAACCCCTCGATCCCTCTGTTGCCACTTCCAATTCGATCTCATAAATCTGAATCAAACCCATGTGAGCAAACCTTCCCTTTCTGTGAGTTTTCATTGCAAATGATGTGGCTTACTTGGTGATATTTGTTTAATTCGCCTTTATTGTGATAATTCGTTGTTTGGGGTTTGAAAAGTCTTTGTTTTTGGTGATGGGTTTTCGGTTTCTGGGTTGAATGTGTCTGGGTCTCTGTGTTTTTTCTGGATGAAAAGTTTGTTTTTTTTCTTCAGTATTTTATTTGGTATTGCTGTGTGTGCTATTGATGTGGAAAGGCTAGTTACAATGTGTGTGGTTTGGGATTTGGGATCCATGTTGGATCTATTGTTTATGTTTTCACATGTTTAGTTATCACTTTGTAGTAATTGTTTTATGTTCTTGCTGTTGGGGTGTTTCTATTTTAATATTGTTATATAGTTTTGCTGAAAGCCTTGGTTGTGGTGCTGGTGTATTTGTTTACTCGGTTAATTTTTTATCACTTAATCTGTGTTTCTTCTCTCTGTTTGTTTAAAGGTTTTATATTGGAAAGCAATAAGCACATTGCCTAGGTTTTCAAAAAGAGGGGTTCTCTGTCTTTCTATGGCTTGAACTTGAAAAACCATGGATAGCTGCAGCGACGAGGGTGAAGAGTCGCTGTTTTTTGACGCCCTCGAGCACATTGTGCAAGAGCCTGATGTGCTTTCTAATAACTCATCTTCTGAACATCAGGAATATGAGTTGTGGACTAGCATTCCTCTGAGTGTTAGGGATCGCCGTAGCAAATTCATTAGATGGATGTTGGACCCCGATGCATCTGAAGGGGAAAATTCCGTTGATGCCTGTGAAATCAGCCATGGTGGCGATATTTGCAGAATTGGGGAGGATGTCGAGGCTGTGTTGGGAACTTCAGGTGTAGAAGATAATTCCTGTTCCAGTGTCTCTTCATTGTCTAGTTGGAATGCTGATGATTTGGATATTCCTTGTCGAGTCGGTTCAAATGATGTCAATAGGACTTGCAATGGTGCAACTGAATTTAGGGTGATGCAAAATGTCAGGCTAGGAGAGGTTTGGGCTGGTGGGTTGGACCAGTTTAAATCTTCTGGAAAATTTGAGTCTCAATCCCCTCCCTTGGTTCAGCAACTTGCGAAGGAGGGTAATCGTGGTGCACCTACATTCATTGATAGATTGAGGAATAGGTGGTTGAGTAGATTGCGCTCCATGAATTGTATGATGAGTGTGAGTGTTAAAGACAGCCAAGCTCAGGGGAAAAAGAACTGTAGGGTCAAGGTTCAACATAGTCGGAAAAAGCTAAAAGAACTCTCAGGACTCTTCACAGGACAAGATATTCAAGCCCATCAGGGTTCAATATTGGCGATGAAATTCAGCCTTGATGGGCGGTACCTTGCAAGTGCCGGTGAAGACAAGATTGTGAGAATATGGCAAGTGGTGGAAGATAATAGACCAGCAACAGTTGAAATACTGGATGCGGATCCTTCGTGTGTGTACTTTTCAGTGAACCATCTTTCTGAATTAGCACCTCGCATAGCAGAAAAAGACAGATATGGTAAATCTATTGGGCTGAGACAGACATCAGACTCGGCCTGCATTGTCTTCCCTCAAAAGGTTTTTCGTATTTCAGAGGAGCCGTTGCATGTTTTCAGTGGACACAGCGGGGAGATCTTGGATATTTCATGGTCAAACAATAATGTAGGTGTAATATTTGCAACTTGTTAATGATACCATTTGTTTTTGGTTAAATGGGAATAAGTAGTCTTACATGTTTGCATGCAGTGCCTGCTTTCATCGTCGGTTGATAAAACTGTTCGGTTGTGGAAGGTCGGGGTCGATCATTGTCTCAAGGTCTTCAACCATACAGATTACGGTAAGAACACTTGTATTCCTTTATGAAATGAAATTTTTATCTAAATCTGATTTCTTGCTACTGATTTCCTTGGCTAAAGACCCCATCTTATGCTGTGCAGTGACCTGCGTTCAGTTTAACCCTGTCAATGACAATCTCTTCATCAGTGGTTCAATAGATGGGAAGGTCCGAATGTGGAGTATCAGCGGCTCTAAAGTTATTGACTGGGCAGAAACGAAGGACATAGTCACTGCTGTTTCGTATCGCCCTGATGCAAAGGTCAGTTTATTACCCTGCTTATAAACAGCTTTATATCTCATATGGCATATTTGTAATGATTTTGGGTTTTCTTCTTATACAGGGAGGGATTATTGGTTGTATTACGGGGACCTGTCACCTCTTCAATATATCTGGTAACTTTTTATGGAATACTCAAACTTTCCTCTGATCTAGGATTGTCATTAATTTCTATTTATCTGTTTTCTAATCTTGTTAATGTCATTATTCAGTGATTATCTGTCTAGTTTCAACTCCAATAATTCTTAATAGGTTTATGACCTTTTCATTTCAGTGATAAGTTTTGACCTAGGGACTAATGAATATAGTTTCTAGTTAGCTAGCTTTTTAACATTTGAAGGTCGATTTATCTGGTTTATGTGAACCTTTTGTGATATTTGAAGAAGTAAAATGATTTTGAATTTCAATGTCTCTGTAAGCATTAAAATGGACTCGTATTTCTCAGGAGATTAATTTCTTTTGTTACTTTGATCAGATAATCTCTTCCAGTTGGAGGGACAGATGTGTTTAGCCGGAAAGAAAAAGTCGTCGTGCAAAAGGATAATTGGCTTTCAGGTTAGTTCCGACTACCGAATAACTGACTTTACCTGATTCGAGGTTATTAGTGTGTTTTATTTTTTTTAAATAGTCATTTACAATGATGCAGTTCTTACCACAAAACCCAATGAAATTCTTGGTTACTTCTGCTGATTCACACGTCAGAATTGTTGATGGAGCGTTAAATGTGATAGAAAAATACAAAGGTATATATTTGATTCAATTTTTCGTATTTTGTGGTTACAAGTTATGTATAGATTCAGGTGTTACCTTTTTTTTGTTTTACTTAACTCCTATTTTAGCAGAAAATTATCTTAGACCAGTTTCCCAAATTTCCTTAATTTACTCGTCGATTTCCTTGTGGCCAGGCCTCCGCAATGCAGGGAACCAGCTTTCTGCCTTGTTTACTCCAAGTGGAAAGCATATTGTATCAGCCTGTGAGGATTCAAATATTTATATTTGGAGCTACAATGGAGATGGAGATTCGGCTTTCTCACAACCAAAACTTGTTAGGTCATTTGAATGCTTCTCCGCTGATGCCTCCGTTGCTATCACGTGGCCTGGCATGAAATCTAATTCGCACCTTGACAGCTCAGTTAATCCGTTGCCATTCTTTTCATCCACTGGCTTCTCACTAAGCCAAGAGTTTCCCATCGACTCCAAGGGCTCAGCAACATGGCCCGAGGAAAAGCTTCCCACGCCAAGTCCCCTAGCCTTAAGATATTCCATGAGCAAGTCTGAGTACAAGCTTTTCAGGACTTCTTTCCAGAGTTCGTCGACTTCTCATGCTTGGGGCATGGTTATCGTCACCGCCACATGGGACGGACGGATTAGGTCATTCCACAATTATGGTCTGCCAGTACAACTTTAACACAAGGCAACATCAGTGCTCAAAACTGAATATGATATCCTTTGAAAGGTGCCCTCTGCTAACGATGTTCCCTTTTTTCGTATGTGCATGCAAATTCATTGCACGAGGGGCTGGCAAGCATACCCTATCCATTAAATTGCTACGTATTTTGGGGGTATTCCACAATTGTGAATCATTGGGCTTGTTCAGATGCATGCATTCATTCGAGACCAGACGAGCAATGACAGCTGGCTAAGTCAAATGTTCAAATTCTTGAGAGACCTGAGGTTTGCTATACGGACCCCATCATTTTGTTGCTGGGCTTAATTGTATCGATGATTCTTTCATTTTTTAAATCTCGGTGGATCTTTATCTGCTGGCCCATCTGAGAAACCACGAGGAAGAAACGATCTCTGCTTGAGATTGACGTGCATTATGGAGGTGCTCGTGGGACCGTGTATAGTCTGTTCTATACGTTTTATTCGTGGTGGGACTGCGCTTGAGGAGGGACTGGGGCTGGTGGCCGGAATTTGTCGTAGGAAAAGTAGTGGGGAATGGTTTCTTTGTGGCTGCATTATTGAGTTTTCATTTGTCTGCCATTTTGATTCTTGATGGAAAATAGTTAAGGAATTATAAAGCGTCCATTTCTTAGGCTAACTGCGTTCACTTTGCCTGCTATGTGAGCTTAGTGCTAGTCTTCGGAGACTGTTAGATGTGTCTCCCGGAGGCTGGCTCGACAGCCGGAGGTCAATGCTGCAACATTTGGGATATTGAGATTTGAGATGATTTGATTATGAGTGTAAAATTGAGGGAGTTTATAGTTCAAAAAAAAGGAAAGGAAAAAAGTTTTGATGTTTATGGTGACATTTAATGTAAATACAAAATTTCCGCGTGTATATTTATTCCAGCTACTACAATTGTTAGCTTCAATGGAAGTAGTTTAATATATTACAGTATTTGCAACGTTTTGTGTGTTTTTACTTCTCTCATATGCCTAGAAATATATGTAAGTTTCTTGTGTTATTCTTACTATGATATTGTTGGTGGTGTTATATCTCAATCTGTATCAATTAATAATTGGAATCACTACAAGAAGATGCTACTAATATTTTTGAAACAGAAAATAGCAGTTAAATAGTAGCCGTGATATAGTAATTTAATGGAGCAATATCTAAAGTCTGCACAATCAATAAGAAGAATCAGCAGAGAGTATATTTAAATTAATGGACTTCATAAAATTTATGCTTGAAGTAATGCCCCTTATTTACAACCTCAATGCTTATGAAGTCCCAGACTACTTTAAAAAAGACTAAGAACAACCCAAACTCGGCAGATCAAGATTGGTGTCATATAGAGTGTTTCTGATGAGGTTGTCCATGCATCCTCGGTAAAGCTTTGTGGGAAAGCATTTCCTAGATATTCATCAGTCTCCCTCTAGTTATTAAGGATTACGTGCATAAGTGCATCCAAATCGAAGAAGTACCAGACGAGCACACCCAGCAGGTAATCAATCACAAAATATTGGCTGAATCCGGCCCGCATTATCCTGATCCTGATCTCTGGTTCGTAGTGCATCTGTTCAAATCTTAGGAAGCAAATAAGCACCAATCAAATTTAGCATGAACCCACAGGACTGCTTTACGGTATCATGTTGGCAGATGGATCCCACATATTTTTATAGAAGTCGCAGATGCAACAAGAGAGCCACAGCTATAAGAGTATGTCTTCCTGCTCTAGCATGGCCATCTTGAGCCTCTGGCAGATCAACTGAACTTCCTGCCATAATTGAGATATTGTGAAGGAGACGAGATGGAGCAAAATCTAATTTATCCACATTACAAGCGAACCTCAAGTAATGTAAGGAATAATGAAATTCAATGTCCTTGAATTACAATTGTTAATACATTAATGCAATACAATGGTTGGACACTGCAAACTACATTTCATCAAGGTTAGACTGAAGCAAGGATACACAATTGTCAGGAAATATAATAAAGACTACTAGTATAAATTTCGTACCATTTCTTCTGCATAATAAAGACCAATACTTTTGTAGAGCCCGAAACAAAGATGTCATTTGTATTATCCAGTCATATTTTGGTTGAACTACAGTTCTAAATATTAGTATCAGCTATACAATAATTCAATAAGCAGAAATCAATCCCCACTGCAACTTCTTCAGTGACCAATAACATAACCAAATTCTATATAATCAACATTGAACCTTTAGAAAATAATACTATAAACTTGATAAATGCAGTTATTTTCGATAGTTTTACCAAACCAACCATTATTTTATAACTGGTCTATCAAGCCTTCCTCTATATTGATGTTATATCTAAAGCACGCACAGATGCACCAAATTTCAGCTTGTAACACAAAAATAATTTAGGAGAAGAAATGGATACAATTTCTTGAACACCAGGCTGAAGGAAGTTAAATATATCACCTGTTTCGCCATATGGGAAAGTAAGTTGCCGAGCCTTTCATGCGAGCCAGGTCTGGATCTCCATAAGAGATAGTAAGTCGTAAGAGCAGATACAGAAACAGGAGCTCATTTTCTCAAATGACCTCAATATAGGAAGAGAGATCTTCATATTCTGAAGTTAATGCCAGTCTCTTCATATTATCAGTCAGATTTCTCAATATAAAGACAATTGTGTCATTTTCTGGATGAGAGCTATGTTGCATGAAAAATTGGGTGATTGTACCATGCAATTCAATGATACTCCATGCTGGAGCTTTCCTTAGACCACGAGATTTCATTTGAACCCAAGCTTCTCCCACTCCATCCCACCTGTCCATTGAAGCAAAACTTTGAGCCAACTGCACATACTTACCAGCATCTGCATGCTCAAATTCAGAAATTTCCTCTGCAATGGCATGCCCAAGCACTTCATCATCATTATTCCGGCAAGCGTCAAGTAGTATGCCTAGGACATCAATCATGGGTTTGGAAAACATCTTCCTATAGAAGTTATATGCATCATGTACCCTGCCAGCTCGGCAGAGGAGATCAACAATGCATGCAAGGTGCTCAATCTTTGGTTCGATTTTATGGTTATGTATCATTGACTCAAAATATCTCATGCCACTATCAACCAGCCCATTATGATTGCAGGCATAGAGGACAGATAAAAAGATGACATCATTAAGTGCACACCCACTTTGCAAAAACTCCGAGAACATTTTCAAAGCAGCCTCCCCTTCACCATGACTACCATATCCTGCAATAATAGCAGTCCAGGAAACACTATCGTGCTCTGGCATTATGTCAAAACATTTTCTAGCACAATCTAGGTTGCCACATTTAGCATACATATCAACTAAGGCTGTACCTATCCGGATACATGGTCCAAGACAACTCCTGAGGACATAGTTGTGAATCAACTTCCCCTGATGATATGCCCCAATGGAAGCACATGCTTGGAGAAGAGAAACTACAGTTATAGAATCAGGTTGTTGGTTAGCTGCTCTCATCTCATAAAACATAAACAATGCTTCACTTAAATATCCGTTTTGTGCATAACCAGCGACAACTGCATTCCAGGAGACAACATTCCTCTCATCCATTTTGCTAAAAACAGTAAAACTCTGCTCTAAAAGGCCACATTTTGCATAGAAACTAACAAGAGAATTCTGTAAAGCAATATCCACAGCCATTTTCTGCCGTAAAATGTAGCAATGTATTGATTTTCCATGATGAATAGAATCCAGTAATGCACAAGCTGCAGTAACACTAGCCATGGTTGCAGAGGATGGCCTCATTCCTACAAGCAACATTTTTCGGAACACTCTTAACGCATAATCTGCAGAATCATTCTGTACAAGCCCGGATATCATGGCCGTCCAAAATATTACATCTTTATCCGCTGCTCGCTCAAAAACTTGAAATGCATCATCCACGTTCCTGCATCTGAAATAAAAATATACAAGCGATGTTCCGACATGCTTGTCTAATTCAAATCCAGACGCAATTATCTGACCATGCGCAACTCTTCCCACATCAAGACTGCCCTCTCTTGCCAAAGCAGAGACCAATGATCCAAAGGTCTTCTGATCCGGCTCTAAGTTATTTAACCTCATTTGGGAAAATAAATATAGGACTTTTGTAACATTCCCTACCACAGTAAAAGCATTAATCAAACTATTCCAAGAAACAATATCTCTTCCATCCAACGACTCAAACAACTCGCTAGCATCTTCAACTCTTCCGCACTTGGAATAAGCACTCAATAAACAATTCATCAAAGCCAAGTCACAACTATAACCATGTTTGACGATGCAGGCATGCAGAACACGGGCATGTTCGATCTCTAAAACCCCGGAGAGCAGATTCAAAATGGTGACCGGGCTAGGCGCGATACCTTCATATTGCATAGCGTTGTATAAAGTAAATGCATGTTTAATGTCGCCAGCGTGAGAATGACACCAAATAATGCTGGTCCATGGGACAATGTTTCTGTAAGGCATTCTATCAAACACCTTCTGTGCATAATTAGTGTTGTTGAATTTGGCGTAGAAATTGATGAGTGATGAGGAGATATAAGCGTCGGACGAGAAGCCATTGACGGTGCTGTGCTGGTGGAGATGGAGGCCGAGGGAGAAGAGGCCGAGCGAGGAGCATGCCTTGAGCACGGAAGGGTAAGTGAAGGCGTCTGGATTAATGTTGGGGGATTCGAGCATGGAGGAGAAGGTGGCGATGACTTCGCGGTGGAAGCCCTCGGCGGAAAGGCGGGTGATGGTGGCATTGAAGGGCTTAGCGGTGGTGGCTCCGGCAGCGGTTAGGGGTGGCGCTGATGGCGTCGGAGGGTGGAGGCACCTCAGTTTCAGCTTCTTCATCACTCCAATATTTAATCCGCCAGTTTTAACTATTTAAACTACTCCAATTGTTAGTACTTGTGTTATTTTATTTTGTAAATATAGATTCATACGTTTTGCACATCATAAAAGTTAACAAAGAATAACAACATTATGTACTCGAAAAATAATGCCTTTTGCTAGAATAGTGTAATTCACATTTTTCTAGAATAATTATTTGTGAAACTTCAAGTTTTTAATTAGATAATTGATCATCTGAAGTGAAATGTCATACTTATTAGGCATTTTAACATCTTTATATATTCTCAAAGAAGACAGCAAGACGCTGAGATTAATGGATCTCAAAATATAAGATTATTGAAAAAAATGGAAACATGGAGCTGTAAAAGAGCTATTTTTCCCATGTGAAACCAAGTTGAAAAATTACTACAACAATTATTCAAGTGCAAAAGTAAAAACATCCAACAAAACACCGGCTTTAGTTGGGCTTCACAAGATGTCCAGCCTCCAGACTTTCGAACTCCACATATATATACTGATCCACATCGATCATCTCCTATTTTCAGGCATATGTTAGTAGCAAAGATTTAAATGGATTGAGCAGCAAGCACCCAGGAATGATCTATACAAGCTAACGAAGATCAAAGTTGTTCTCATATAGAAACACTCAGAACGCATGGTTGGTCTATCGACCTCACAGAGAAGCTTTAGAAATAAACTAGATAGCACTTATACACTAAGCGACAAATTTACTGATGTGTCATCCGTATCATTAATAAAAATTAGTATATTGGTGAAGCAAACCTTACCCTTTGAACAATCTTTTATTTGGTTTAGCAGATTTTCATGTTTCAAGCATGAGATCCACGCGTTGGAACTTCATTAATAAACTAAAACAAAAATTAATCCCCACCAGTGCAGGTACTAGGTTCAACGATTTGACATATCAACCATGTATAGTATAAGCAGGCAGTAGACACTAATACTTTAGATAGGAGTTGTTACTTCCCTGCGAACAAATGCAAGGCATTACAAGTTGCAGATTGTATCTATCATGATCTGAATTGCGACCAAGCATTTTATTAGCCAAATATAACATGCTCTTAGACTTTTAATTTCTTAGATTAACGATATTTTAAGCACCCACTTATGTTTTCTCCCCTTTTATATCTTTTAATCTTATTTCCTCAAAACAGGATGAAGTAGATAGACACCTTGAAAAAGACATCTACAAATACCATTGATAAATCTAAGTATGATCTAATCTGAATGAACAACCAAAACTCCATTATAGCAACTGGAAATCATATAGTACTACAAGTATGTGCACAATCATAATCTGATAACAGATACCGTCAGTAATATATCCACTTCCTCAATCACCATATATTGCTCTAATTTCCGCAATAAATTCCAAATTTAAATGAATGATAACAAAATGCCCAAATACATCGCAGAATTAAATGCAATCTCTTACCGATCATGTTCATCGGCGAGGCGATCAGACTGGCAGATTCTCAACGGGCGTGGGAGGATTTTTCAGATTAGCAACGGGATTATTGGGGGCGGCGAAAGAAGAAGTGGTGGAGCTGAAGGAAGGGTAGGAGGTGAGCACGAGGGGGCGATCCTTAGCCTCCTCCGCTTCGTTGTCGTCGTCAGTGTCGAAGGTGGTTAGGTTGACGCAGGAGCAGCGCTCGAGGGAGGCGAAGAACGCCGCCGCGACGCCCATGCCGAGCCATCGCGCCAGGCAATCGACTTTTTCGTAGTACGACCCGTTCTCGTCCTCATTCTCCATTGATTCTTTGAATTTTGGAATTTGGATTGATAATCGATCGGTTGAATTGTGGACGCTTTTAGAGAAATATAATTGCCAAAAATAGGAATAACCCACACACGATCACATCATTATTTATTTTCCAACTTTTAAAATGATCCAT